>NC_063204.1:28043121-28060621 GCF_017589495.1 Alosa alosa
TCGGCATCACTTACAGCCAGCCGTGAGCAGCCGCCTTTAGAAACCGTGAGTCACATTATGACATGGTGTGTGTGTCGCCGTGGAGACCCGACCGCCTTTGACATTGGCGTGACTGGCGCCATATTGTAACAAACTGACCTGCTGGGAGACCAGATTGCCGTCATGTCTCTATCGTGCACGGCACAGGAAAGTTGGCGTGTAGGAGAGGCGTCTTGGTGTTGGCCCTTGGGGCGCTCATAAGTTCTGCTGTAGCTTATCTTGTTAACTCCTGTCTAATTCTCCCTTTGTGTCTCTCTTCCTCTCTGTGTCTTTGTGTTGGGGTGACTGTGTGGATGGCCCTTTGTGCTTGGCTGTGTGTTTATATATATATATATATATATATATATATATATATATATGTGGCATGTTTGTACGTGTGTGTGTTTACGTTCACATTGTGTGTGTGTGTGTGTGTGTTGCACGCTCTCTGAACAGACCATGTGCAGAATGAGGAGAACTACGCTCAGGCCCTGGACAAGTTTGGCAGCAACTTCATCAGCCGGGACAACCCTGACCTGGGCACGGCCTTCGTCAAGTTCTCCACCCTCACCAAGGAGCTGTCCACTCTCCTCAAGAACCTGGTGAGTGACTACTGGCCAGCACCGCCCACTGGGAGACTGGGGGCCTGTCCTCTGGTCCACTCAACTTCTACTGGCACTCATTGCCTTTATGAGTAGCATATGGAGTTTATGATCATATGGTAATATAAGATTACCTGCATTTTGTTTTTATTCTAAAGAATAGTTGAAGCAATGTTCATAACTCATGTCATGTGTACAGTTAAGTAGTTATAGTTAGTAAGCAAGGCAATTTTATTTGTCTTCACGGCTCTTCACAAGGCAAGTAGAATGCTCCATTGACTTGAATGGGCTTTCCCAAAGTTCTACGGTAAAATATTTTCATGTAATTACCGCTGCAAACATATAATTACAGCTGTCAATGGGAATGGGTTTTGTGCTTCTGATACGTCTTTCATATCACTACGCAAGAACTGGAACTTCATTCAAAATTTCTCAGCAAATACCACGATGAACGGTAACAAATAGGCTAGGCTATGTAGGCTAAAGTCATATCGTGGAGAGTTTATTATTTCGTTTTGGCAAGTAGCCGTGTAATAAGCGGGATAATGTATAGAACGCCGGTCATGATTGGGAAAATAAGTCCCTTCAGGGCGGAACAAGACCGGTTTGGCCTGTCGGGACTTTTTTTCCCAATAATGACCGGCATTCTATACATTATCCCTTACATATTTCATACCAAGGCAGTTCAATGTGCTTTACACATCATCAGTAGAAAACAGTAAACCTCAGCAAATCGCAACATTTAACATTTGTAAGGGTAAATAAAATGATTTAAAAGAAGATAATAAAATAAAAGCAAAGATTAGACCAGATAAAGACAATAAACTAAACTAGAAAATGTAATTTCGAGGAAATTACCAGTGCATGAAAATATAAACATACTGTATATTAACATAAAATGCCAAACAAACTTTTATTTGGAAACAGTTGGCAGGAGTCATAGTTGATAACAACTGACAGTTGAAATGGCTGAACAGTTAAATAGTTGAGTAGTTTAAATAGTTAAATTATTTAATGAATTAAGTGAATTATTGTAGTGAGGACATTTATTTTGAAACAGTTGTGGGCAGAGGAAATAGTAGTCTTAAGAGAGCCAGATTGTATGCTTAAAGCCTGAGACAGAGTATATAGTTTAAAAGTTGAATGTAGATAGTTAATAGTTTGGATTAACACCTGGTTTTACAAGGTGGAAGTATTTAGGCACAGAATAGACGTGCGCTTTCAGGAGCAGTCTCATGGCAATTAGCCATGTTCAGCTCCCGCGACAGGCAGTTTGCGCTTTTACATCATTGCGGCCTGTTTGTACATACCTCGCAATGATTTTACATGCACAAATACCCTTTTATAAGTAGTTATAACTTATCTTTCGGTTTTAATCTTGGAAGTAGCAAGTCTTTCATCTGACATTGGAAATGTCACAGATTTTTCATGGTTTTCATGATGTGGCTTATTTTAGAGTTGTAACTTGGGGGAGATTGGCAGAGGTCTGTGATATATATTACTTGGCTTTGGAGGCAATAGTAGGTGTTAAGTTCATAAGCTTGTTTTCTATCATCTCTCTGTGTGTGTGTGTGTGTGTGTGTTCCGTGGGTGGTTGTGAGTCTTTCTCTTGCTGCCATGTTTTGTAGAAGTAGCCCACAATGCCCATGCTGAGAATTATGACAGTTGAACACCCCAGCAGGGTGCCAGTTCATATATATGTGTGCGTGCACATACACACATTTGTATACGCTTGTCTGAAAAGGTTGCAGTTTAATTATGATGTCTTAATCTCTGAGTTTGTCGTCA
This sequence comes from Alosa alosa, assembly GCF_017589495.1. Taxonomy (NCBI): domain Eukaryota; kingdom Metazoa; phylum Chordata; class Actinopteri; order Clupeiformes; family Clupeidae; genus Alosa; species Alosa alosa. The sequence goes on from NC_063204.1 coordinate 28,045,530, forward strand.
CATGTGTGGGTGTGCATCTGTGCAGCCATGAATATGCATGTTTATGAAAGCAGCGAGCGAGGTTTTGGTTTTGAGGAGTTCAGAATAACATGTCTGAATCATATCTGTGTATGTGCCTGTGTGCCTGTGAGTGTATGCCTGTATGCATTTGTGTTCGTGCTTGTGTGTTCTTGTGTCATATGTTTGATTATGCTTAGGGTTTTGTGAGTGTGTTTGGTCCTAAGTCGAGTCCAGTGTATACTTTTGTATGCACTACTGTAAGAGTGGTGTGTGCTATTGCACACATTGCATACAATTGTATGTACTGCTGTATGTCCTGTCTACAGGATTTGTGGGTGGCATTTTTATTTCAGTTCCTACAAATCATCTAGACCTGCTAAAGCCTTTGGGCTGTTCCACTATGTAGGAAAGATTGCATGTAGAGCCTGTGCCATGCCGAGAAATCCACCTTTTTACTAAGAATGTGTGCAGCCATTTGTAAGTCATGCCTTAGCTGTGACACTAAGAATTAAGGTGCTGGTTTTATCCAGCTAGTGCTACAACATTCTACTTTATCTCTCTTTTTTTTAACTCCTTCCCGTCATTGCATCACCATTCTGTGTCCTTTTGTGAAATGTTTTCTGTTTCATTCTTATGCATTCCCCCTCTCCTGCTGTCTTCTCACACTGCTTCATCCCATATTTCACCACCAGCCATTTTTACTCTCCCATTCTCTCTTCTCTCTCCCTTCACACACACACACACACACACACACACTCTCTTTCTCTCTCTCTCTCACTCACACACACACACACACACACACACACACACACACACACACACACACACACACATTCCCTCTAGCCAGCACTCCTCTCTGCCTCTCTAGAGTAACTAGATTAGGTTTATTGGTGTGGAAAACAGGCATCTCTGTCTGTCAAAGCAGAACTGGACAAAACAGTTCTGCTCTCCCTTACATTCAGCCTGCCTCCATTAGAGACCGCTGTGTGTTTAGGAGGGGCATGCCTTAATGTGAATGTTTGTATGAATGTAGTATTGTTAGGTAGGCTTTGGGTATTTGTGCGCATTGGAGAGGGGAAAAAAAGCACAGAGAGTCTGAAAGAGGGATGGGTACAAAATGTGAAAACGAAAGTAGAATAGAATCAGAAGAGAATCAGAAAAGAAATTCTCTTCTGATTCTATTCTACGTTCATTTTCACATTTTGAGAAACGAGAGAGAAGGAGAGTGGACTGACTGTCCCTCTCTCTCTCACTCCTCCACCTGGACATGCCAGTGTTGCGCCCCTCCCCTCCCTTTACTGGTTTATGTCCCATGATGCTGGTGTCATCAGACTGCATGGCCCATGTGTCCATGTGCGTTCCCTTCGTCTAGGCGTGCACATCTATGCCCCTATGGCATGTTGCAATCACTGTGTGATTGTTTTAGGTGTGCTTGTATGCTGGACATACTGTATGTATGCAATTGTCTTGTACTTTTTATTTATGCATTGTTGGGCTGTTGTGATAAGTAAATTTCCCATGTGTGGGATTTAATAAAGTCTTATCTTATCTTATCTTATCTTATCTTATCTTTGCTTTTGCTACTGCTGTCACTCTCTCTTACTCCCTCCCTCTCTCCCCCTCTCTCTCCTTCTTTCTCTCTCTTCCTTCCCTCTCTTCCATCTATCCTTTTTTTATTTGCCCATCTCTGCTTACACAGTGTGTTTGTGTGTGTGTGTGTGTGTGTGTGTGTGTGTGTGTGTGTGTGTGTGTGTGTGCGTGCGTGCGTGCCTGCATGTCCATGCATGTATGTGTCTGGTAAAGGGAGGCATTAAGAAGGTCATTAAGTCTGCTGGTAAACAACTCTTGCTCTCCTGGTTGATGACAGGGCAGCTTGTCTTTGCTTGGGAGGCCTTTACTGATCTGAGGACAGTCTGCTGGAAAGGTTGGAGAGGCCGTTGCTGTTGTGTATTAATGAGGCATGGGAGGAAAGGGGCTGACACGGTGCTAAGTTGTGTAATAAGCCTTTCGTCAGGCTCCATCAGATTCTCTTTGACCTTTTGATGAGAGGAAGCCTGGCTTTTTTACATTGGAACAACAGAAACCTGGGGATTTATGGGGAACTTGAAGAGAGTCATGTGTAGGTATAGACAGGCAGTACACACACACATGCATACACGCGCACACACATGCCCACACACACACGCGCGCACACACACACACACACACACACACAGACACAAACACACGTCCACTGAGATATGGGTTAAAGATGTCAGGATATGCAGACTCGCACACCCTCAATGTCGCTGCATACACACATTCCTTCTTTTGAAGATGGGACATCTTTGCTCTCCTATGTTAGATATGAGAAAGAGTCTGTGGGAGAGTCCGTGTGTGTGTGTGTGTGTGTGTGTGTGTGTTTCTTTGTGGCTTACACGTCAGTGTGGGTGTCACCTTCCTGTGGCATTTGCCACTTTTAAATCTAGACTTCCAATTTTCTGTGGTAACAGAGATGCCAGTGTGATGTGAACGCTCAGACATGTAGTTCTGTAGGCATCAGTCAACTGGGTGATCCTTTTGTTCACTAATAATCTACAATGTTAACATATGGGAATTTTGTAATCCAAAAAGAGGAGAAGGCTAAAGCCCTTGTGTCATTTCCTTTGTAATTTAATTTGTGAGTAAAAGGCCAACTGTAACATTTCTCTTGTACCGTTTAGCCACTAAATATTTCAATTTGGCCTTTTTAAACAAGAATGGCTTAACCCCATGAGGTCTTATGACCTCATATTCATAGTCACAGAACCTCTGTCTTTAACTCTGAATCTCTAATGGCTTTTTCTCTCTACAGTGTAGTCATATTAACAGAACTATAAGTAGCCATTATCTAAATGGTATATTAAGTACAGTACTACGTTAAATACAATGAAGCCACCACACTTACTGCACTGGTATTGGACACTGAATCTTTGACTGGCCTTTTAGTCAACAGTCTCACACTCTTCTGTTCCTGATGGGCATTAAAACAAACAGAGAGAGAGAGAGAGAATTGTGTGCTTTTGCCCCCTCATGTAATGCACTGCGGTGAAGTGGGTCAGGAACTCCGTTTTGTGCTGCTTTTGGTCAGGCCCCTGCTGTCGAGCCGGAAACGAGCATGCAAGATAGCAGGGGCTGGTGGGAGCTCTTTGAATCTCATTAGAGAGAGAGAGAGAGAGAGAGAGAGAGAGAGAGAATTGTGTGCTTTTGCCCCCTCATGTAATGCACTGCGGTGAAGTGGGTCAGGAACTCCGTTTTGTGCTGCTTTTGGTCAGGCCCCTGCTGTCGAGCCGGAAACGAGCATGCAAGATAGCAGGGGCTGGTGGGAGCTCTTTGAATCTCATTACCAAATCAATATTGTTTTAGTAGGCCACGGAAAAGCAGCTTGCGTGCTAACAGTACCCTGCTGCAGTATGTTGCGTCAGCATTGCGCAGGCTGTGCAGCCAGGCATCGATTTCTAGAGAGAGGGGGGGAGAGAGACAAAGAAAGTGAAAAAAGAAGTGACACAAAAGCATGAGAGAGAGGGGTGCCACTTGGTCGTGTCAGCTCTGGTGTGCTCTATCAAGGAGGAAGCCTTGGTTGGAATGTGCTGATAGATGAGATGGATTTTTTTATCACTTTTGTCCTCTTCTGTGCCATTGCTCTTTCATGTGCTTGTAAAGCAAGATTATTTATGCTCTCCATGTCCTTTTTTCCCTCCCCATCTCTCTCTCCCTCTCTCTCTCCATCCCTCAGTTGCAGAGCCTGAGCCATAATGTGATCTTCACGCTGGACTCCCTACTGAAGGGGGACCTGAAGGGAGTGAAGGGGGTGAGTGGACACTCCCCATTCTCACTGATACACACATCACCTCTCAGAGAGAGAGAGAGAGAGAGAGAGAGATTGAATCAAAGAGGAGGAATAGAGGGATGAATAAGTGAGATATGAGAAGAGAAATAAAAGATGGCGAGAGAGACTCCAGGAGAACTCCTGACCTGACAGTCAGGCTTGTCTGGACAACATCAGCAGCTTCCAATCTGAGAGAGACAGAAGTGTGGATGGAGACAAGTTGTAAGGAAAGAGACATTTTAGTGTGATTGAATGAGACTATAAGTAACTACGAGGCTAGAAGCCAAAGACAGAGAGGTGGAAACAGAGGACAAATGATGGAAGGAAGCAGCAAGACGGATGAGGGGAGGAAGAGGAGGGGGAAAATTGAGGGAAAAGAGGAGGCAGTCACATTAGCTCTAGTCAGTGACTCTGTTTCTGGGATCTGTCCATAAATCAGCCAGTAAATCAGTCTGACCCCCCCCCACACACACACACACACACACACACACACACACATCCATCTCCCTGCTCCATGTTGTGTTTGGAACAAGCACTCAGGGTAAGCAGGTCGTGACCTCGGCGACTTAGCAACATGGAAGGCGTGGCCCTGGCACGCAGACACACAAACAAACAAACAGCCCCGATCCCAGAATACCCCCTCCGAACCTGACATCCTCCTTAAGACGAGGACAGCAGACTGCTTGTCAAAGATTAGGGGGAGCAGTGCAGCCTTGGGGAAAAAAAAAAAAAAAACCTTGTTAACCTAGCTGTCACAAATACTGTAGCAGCAATGCTAATGATACCACAGCAAGACTGAATTAGACAAAAATATGCCACCATGACCTCAGAATAATGCAGAAATAAAATTTTGTGGTAAAATGTTTTTCTCTGTTTGGCATTGAGTCTGCCACTGACCACTGACACCACCACTTCACCCTCATGGCCACAAAATCCATTTAACCTAAGCCCTCACTGAAGAATAATCACTATCCACTGTCCAGCAGTTAATAACGCTGGCTTAAAATGATCCACCACACTGACATTGATGTAAAACGACCACTAGTACATGTAAACTTGGCTGCTACCCCAGTAGCAGAGGCCACTGGATGTTCTCATCTACATCTGTTAGCTTTTTTCCATTGAAGCTCAGCTTTGTCCAACTGCCCCACTGTTAATGCTAAAAAGTGTAGTTTGGCATTAACCAACACTGTCATTGTTACATTAAGGTAAAGCTGCCACTGCAGATGTCTAATTAGCCACCAGCATCATGGGTTAAGGCTACTGGAAGTACACACACTCATCTATTGTTGTTAGTGTTATCATTGGAGCTCAGTATTGCCCTGCTGTACTCCTCTTCCCCTGTCTGGATTGTTAGCGTTGGAGCTCAGTGTGTTCCACTGTCACAACAAGTCATCAGATGCTCTCTGAGGCCCATCCAAGCGCTCAAGGTAGCGGACCAGTGACGCAGCCATTAGAGTGCGCCTCCTGTGTGATCTTACGGTAGTAATGACGGCTCGGCCTCACCCCAAACCCCAAAAGCCACAGCTGCAGCAGCGCCCAGTCGGAGTGGAGCACAGCCTGACGTGTGTTGCAACACCAGGAGTGTTTTTCGTTTTTGAATGGTTCCTGGAGGGGCTCTCCTTCTCTTGCTCCCTTTCTTTCTGTCTCTAGCCGTCTTGCTCTCTCTGCTCCTTCTTCTCGCCTCTCACTTGCTTTTCATCTCTCTCTCTCTGTCACACTCTCTGTGTGTGTGTGTCTATCTCTCTCTCCCTCTCTCTATCTCCCTCTTTCTCTCTGTTCGTCTCTCTCTCTGTCCTTCATGTGACTCCAGGCGGCCTCTTTGTGCAGCAGAGACCCCTTGTTGGCTGCTGGCTGCAGCTGGCTGATAACTTTGTTTTTCCTGTTTTTCAAATTTCTCTCTCTCCCTTCTCTTGCCTCCCCTCCCCTCCCTCCCTACTTCTCTGTCCAGGATTTGAAGAAGCCCTTTGACAAGGCATGGAAGGACTATGAAACCAAGTTGTGAGTGTGATAAGTTTTTCCCCTGTTTTGCACCCCCCTCACTCCACCCTGTACACAGCCTCTCTTAATCCATGTCTGTTGTTAATGTGTGGTTGATGTCACTGCCTCACCATATTGCATACATTTTCCAGCATCATGCTCAAATTAAGACTATGCATTCTACATGTGTGAAGTCATTTAAAAACAACTTTCATACAAATTAAATTAAAAAAAGAATAGGAAACTAGAGCCAGACGTGTGTGTGTGTGTGTGTGTGTGTGTGTGTGTGTGTGTGTGTGTGTGTGTGTGTGTGTGTGTGTGTGTGTGCATGCATGTTTGTGTTTGTGTGTGTGTGTGTGTGTGTGTGTGTGCGTATGTTTGTGCCGGTGTGTTAAATCTCACGGATGTTCCCAATTGCAGTACCAAGATTGAGAAGGAGAAACGGGAACACGCCAAGCAGCATGGAATGATCCGGACTGAGATCACTGGAGCCGAGATCGCCGAGGAGATGGAGAAGGAGCGCCGTCTCTTCCAGCTGCAGATGTGTGAGGTCAGACAGACACCACCCTGATGCCCACACACACAGACACACTCACCATTATCCACAATGCAGCTGCAGGGATGTGCCATCTTAACACATGTCTATCATTAGGAATAAATATGGAGGTCTCTGGAGAGCAGCACTGGCCTCTGAACAAGCTCTACAGGGAACTTGTTCTTTTGGTCAGAGTGTGAATACTTGCACGAGTCAAGCTGTACACATAAATCAGCTGTGTGAGCAGGCAAGCTTTATTCCCAGAGTACCAGGTTCTAGAGACTTGGACCACTATGAACAGAATACTCTAATTAAGATAAGCAAAGAGCATGATAGGGATGCGTTGCCATGGCGATCAGATCCCTGTGAGCACCAGTTGACTGACTGGTCATCAACCAAGAGGATAGACTACTGTGTAACTACTCCTGTAACCCCCACACACTCTGGCTGGAGTAGTTACACTCACACTCAAGCTGTGTGTGTGTGTGTGTGTGTGTGTGTGTGTGTGTGTGTGTGTGTGTGTGTGTGTGTGTGTGTGTGTGTGTGTGTGTGCGCGCGTGCTGTACGTGTGGAGGGGTCAGAGATGTTTTTGCTTCATTTTCCTGCTGTGCTCTGTCTAAAATTGAAATAGCCTCCTCATGTTAATTACCACTTAGAATAATTCTGGCTGAATAATTCTGGCTGAGCCTCGCAGATCAGAGACTTGAGGGAATAAGGCAGAAAAAGATCCTGCGTGCATCCGAGCTGGTCTCTGGATATTGGGCTAAACAACACGTTCAGTCTGTGTGTGTGGATGGTCTCTGGATATTGGGCTAAACAACACGTTCAGTCTGTGTGTGTGGATGATCTCTGGATATCGGGCTAAACAACACGTTCAGTCTGTGTGTGTGGATGCTGGATGTGTGTGTGAGGGGATGACACTCGGGGTGGTCAGGTCTGGATTGTATCTGGAGGACTGTGCCAGGCCAGCGGGACTGCCCATGACTGACTGTGAGCTCTGTGGCGTACTGTGGTTTTCTCTCGTCTCGTTGAAGGGCTCTATGACTCACCAGATTAGTGTGTTTGCTGCAGCCCCCCCCCCCCCCTTTCTCTCTTTTTTTCTTACTTTCTCTCTTTCTTTCTTTCTTTCTTTCTTTCTTATTTTCTTTCTCTTTCTTCCTTTCTCTGCCTGTTTTTCTGTCCAGCAGTCTTCTGTAGCAGTTTCCATCTGTCTGCCTTTTGATTTTTCGTCTTTGCTCTGTCTCTCTCCCTCTCTCTCTCTCTCTCTCTCTCTCTCTCTCTCTCTCTCTCTCTCTCTCTCTCTCTCTCTGTCTCTTTGTCTAGAATGTTGTGCGTTCATGTTTTTGTCTAGCCAGTTTCTCTCTCTCTGGCATGGTACACTGGGCTGTCTTGCACGTGCTGCAGTGTCCTGCTTGCTCTGTGGCTTATCTCCCTGCTCCCTCTCCCTCTCTATATGGCTCTCGTGTCGCCTCCAGTCTTTCACACAGTGAATAGACTTTTGCTTATTTGCTCTCTGTGTCCTCATTTTGCATTTTATCTTTTCCCTCTCGTTCTCTGCCTCTCTTGGTCCATGCTGCAGTGTGTGTGTGTGTGTGTGTGTGTGTGTGTGTGTGTGTGTGTGTGTTTGGCTCAGAGAAGGAGAGGTTTAGCAGGCTGAATTATTAACTGTAGTTGAAGCCCTTCCTCATTCACACAGAGCTTCAGCGGCGTCACAGAACAGGGCACCAGAAGATGTGGCAGTTTGTCTGAACAAACACACACACAATGTCAAAAGCATATGTTTTCATGGGAATACAAGTGTACACACAAATCAATGCGCTCTTTAAGTCAACACACACACACAGACACACAGCACTCCTCATGCAGCGAAACCAGACTAGATTAAATTCCTCTGCGGAGCTGCAAAATGGGCTGCAGCTGGAGCCCTCTGCAAGCTGTTGTGGATTTGCCTGCCACAAGATAAACCAGGATTAAGATTAATGTTTTATTCATTTGTATCGTGAGCATGTTTTATAGATTTTCGTTGTCTGCTGCATTGCACTTTGTGTGCTGTTCTCAGACGTCCCGAATTAAACATGATCATAAGAGTGCTTTCTCTCCCATCCGCTCCTTCTGTGAGAGGAACGGCAATCGCTTCGGACGTCCAACAGACCCGATGCGTGTCATGGAATTTGTGAGACCCCCTGGTTGGTTGTTTGGTGGGATTTTCATTCTGCACCAGATGGGATCGGAGACGTTTGTCAGGATGTTGCATTGATCAGATCGCCACACTCCCCAGTTTGAAGCAAGAGGAACATGTCAGACAGCTCCGTGAACACAAGCGCACACAACAGGAGAGCTTTGTCAGAACGTCCCAAACAAAACTTCATTAAGCCGAAAGTAGAACACATTTTAGCACTACCTCTGAGTTATTAATAATACATCTTAAATATTAACCCTACATCCTATTTGCCTGCTAATGTTTTATGCATCCCGTAGAGCTCAAAGCTGGCATACCCCAAAATCTCTTTCCTTTCCCCTGCAGTACCTGATCAAAGTGAATGAAATCAAGACCAAGAAAGGGGTAGACCTCCTCCAGAATCTGATCAAGTACTACCACGCACAGTGCAAGTAAGTCCTCTGACTCTAACTCTAAGTGTGCATAATTTGAAGTTTGGAGTGCTAGGTTTTTAAAAAAAATGAAGACCGTTACGTGTTCCTCCCTTATCTCCCAGACTCAGGTTGAAAGCTGTGTCTTTGTGTGGGAATTGAACTTCTCTGAAAGCCCAGAGCAATAGCTTTGCGTGAGTCATCAGTAATAGCTGAGGTTCAGGTGAAGGACAGCGAATATCAGCATGATATTAAATGATGAGTTTGCTGAATCTAGGTCTCTTCAGACACATCACATTAAGGCCGCATCTGGCTGCACCGACTCTAATAGACCTTTGTCCTCGGTAACATCAGGTGCTATTTAGCGCAGTAGCATCATGACGACACGTGGCGCTTAGCCTGCAGTTTTCTGTTTTTATTTATTTCTTTTTGAAGGGGTTAGGGGTGGTTATGTCACCATGGCAACTCAGGCCCTCAGCAACTTTACCTCCCGGATGGGTGCCTGTGCACTTCCAGATGACTTTTGGAAAGTACAGTCATATTTAAATCTTATAAATATTCAGAGGCAACATTCAGATGTGTCTTGACAGCGGGTGGATGGTGGGTTTGGGGCAGGGGGTGTAGTGTGGTGGTAGGGTGGGTTGGGGTTTTGGGGTGGTGTGGGGGAGGGGCATGCATTTGGGCTATTTCAGTAGCACTGAGTCAGTGCATCGTCTGTGTTGACAGTCTTGGCATTACACAGCTATTAGTCATGCACATCAGCAGTGTCCAGTTGTCAGCGTAATAGTCCAGCGGCCGCTTGGTATGGTAATAACTTCCATACTGTTGGATGAGAATAACAAAGCAAATTGGGCAGGCTACACTGTTGTGAAACTCTATCAGCTACAGTATTCAGGACAGAAATGGGGTTCATTTTTGTTAGTTTGTTTTCATTGTTGTGTCATGGATATTAACTTTGTTGCCATGCAGAATCAGTGCTAAGGAGGACCACATTAATTAGTTGCATACTGTAACACTCACATGTCATGTTGGTCAGCAATTACAGTTCATTAATTTCCCTGTTCTGCATCCCTACCCCTTCTTTTCTCCTCATAGTTTCTTTCAGGATGGCTTGAAAACTGCTGACAAGTTGAAGCAGTACATTGAGAAGTTAGCTGCTGACCTCTACAATGTATGTACACGTCTATACTTTTTTTTTCTGTTCGAGTTGGTTATATTTGAACTTGGGGGTCTGATGATTTCTCATCTGCATTCTTCAGCTGAAGTTCTTCATTCTTTGTTTGCAGATAAAGCAGACCCAGGATGAGGAGAAGAAACAGCTCACTGCTTTGAGAGACCTGCTGAAGTCCTCTCTGCAGCTTGATCAGAAAGAGGTAGGCCCAGAGAAAGGAGTGCATCAGAACCTTGTACTGGGTCCATTAAGAAAGTTCAGTTTGCTCTGAAAAAGATAGAATGTTAAATCTTCTGTTAGCCATGTTAGTTTCATAGGGGATGGCATACCATAATGTTACACAAATATATTAAGAATGGGATTATAGTACTCCTGAAACACAAAACGTTTCATTGGACTAGCTTAAACATTCTACAAAATATACAACTAATGCTCTGTCCTGTGTCATATGGCCGAAGTTGAATCCCATTATTTATGTGCATAGAAAACATATAATATAATACATTGTCATATTATGCGTCATTGTAAAGGCGGGCTGTGGAGGAATGTTAGCATAGAATTAGCACCTTTCTGCTCAAGTGGGTGGGTCTTGGTCTCTCACTGTAGCATTCACTGTATCACGTCAGTTATATTCACTGATTGATTGCCTTATAGCTCTGTAGTATGGCCTGGGCCTATGATAGTTACACGGCTGTGTTTGTGTGTTGGAAAACAAAACCGTTGTTTGGTTATGTGTGTTATATTCTTGATGAAATAATACACTGGTGCACTTTACTCACATGCTAGCTTTTTGCAACTTCACTTTGCAGCTGTAGAATTGTTTTGCACTGCACTGCACTGACACACAGATACACAGGCATGTCCACAGTTTCACTGCTACGTTCTTAAAGTATGGTCTCTCAACACACACACACACACACACACTAAAGGGTCACTAGCACCACCTGGCTGTATCTTTCACGTTGTTGTCCTCCTATCTCTTTCTCGCTGCCTGTCCGGATTGAAGTCTAGGAGAGTAAGTCTGCTGCATGCTCACTGGCTATTATGTTTAAGACACCACTTCACTGACTGTCTGGTTTGCATGTGTTACTGTGCCAATAACTTCTCTGTCTGTGGTTGCTGTGAGCTTTTAAAATGTTTTATGGTGATGTGAAATAATGGTTTCGTGGGTGAGGTCTAGTTGATTTCATGATTGTCAGTGGAAGTTTGTGTTTGAACTTGTGTGTTTGGTGCATTTGTGTGACATTTGTCTGAAGTTTCAGATTTCTGTAGAATTGTATGTGACTGTGTGTGTGTGTGTGTGTGTGTGTGTGTGTGTGTGTGTGTGTGTGTGTGTGTGGGACTCCCAGAGCAAGCAGGGGGGCTACAGCATGCACCAGCTACAAGGCAACAAAGAGTTTGGCTGCGAGAAGAAAGGCTATCTCATGAAGAAGAGCGATGGGTCAGACACACACACACACACACACACACACACACACACACACACACACACATACTTAAACTTAAACACACATTTTAGAAACTGTCAGGTACACTGATCTCACAATATCATGTTTACAGGTTGCGGAAGGTGTGGCAGCGGAGACAGTGCTCGGTGAAGGGAGGCATTCTCACCATTTCCCATGCCACTGTGAGTATAGCACACACACACACACACACTTTACCACAAGATACAGAAACCCAAATTAGGTTACTTCGGGATACGGCAGGAAACCGATACAAGTCCACTCCCTCATTCGCTAGCTGGTTGGCTGTCAGGAAATCACAGTGCTTGCTGCCATGGCGACAAAAGTGGAAGTGATGAGTCAGCATGAAGGAAGAGCTTTCCACTGCACCAGCGTTCTGCTGCTGTATTTCCTTTTTCCTGTTCCTTTGGAATATTCTCTTGGATCTATTTCTCTCTCTCTCTCTCTCGCTCTCTCTCTCTCTCTCTCTCTCTCTCTTTCTCTCTCTCTCTCTCTCTCTCTCTCTCCATATGAATTTTACATGTAACTCATATGCAGGCCCACGACTACATGGGTCACTGTTGGATCAGTGAGGTTCCCCCATTAAGATGTATTTAGAATGTCTGGAGAGCTGATTACACAGAGAGGAGCACAGAGAGTGCACTTGTCCCTCTGAGACTTGGGTCTGACTCTGATATTTTGGGAACAAACTCTGGATCAGTCAGAGAGAGGCTGGCAGAGGCCAAGGCCGCCATGGCCTGTGTGCAGTCATTGTGGCAGACGAACTGCTGATGACCTCTCCTTCCCTCCCTCTCTCTCTCTCTCTCTCTCTCTCTCTCTCTCTCTCTCTCTCTCTCTCTCTCTCTCTCTCTCTCTCTCTCTTTTCTTTCTGTCTGTCTCCTGTTTTCTTTCTTTCTCCTATCTCTATGCCTCTTTCCCTCCCTCTATCTCTCTGTGACCCTCTCTTCCTTTCTGCCTATATGTCTCTCTTTCACTCTCTCCCTCCCTCAATCTCTCTCCTCCTTTCTTTCTTTCTTTCTCTCTCCCCCTCTGTCTCTCTCTCGTGCGGGCACGAGGCCAGTCTGTTACTCTGCCAGCTAATCCCTGCAGGACTGATAACTGCTTGTTAGTATCTGATTAACATCTCTCCCCCCTCTCTATCCCCTCTCCCTCCCCTCCCTCTCCCCTGTTTGTGTCCCCTCATCTCTGCCCAGCCCTCTGAGCTTCTGCTGGAGCTGGCCACAGCCCTGGCATGGAGCCCCAGGGCAGCAGTTTGGTGTGTGTGTGTGTGTGTGTGTAGGGGGGGGTTCAGCCACTGCAGGCTCCAGTCTCCCCTTGTGACTCCTGCGTCTGGTCATATGATGCATTATGTGCTTCCAGATCCACCATGATGGCGGTTGTTCATATAAAGTGGAATCATCTTTCATTGGTCTTGATTGGAATGATTCAACGAAACTGATATATATGAATATTTAAACCGAACTGAGCGTCTTAATGTATTTTTTACACTGCTTTGCACACACATTGAAGATTTATGCACTTAAAGAAATATTGACGCAGCTCTGTCTTTAATGTAAAAAGCACCATCATGTTTTTTTAATCCAGATAAATTATACATTCTGATTTTGCATGGTAGTGCGCACTGTGTCCGTTTAATTATTGGCTGCACTTCAGTTCCACTCTATTTAAGCACAGTCGTCGTCTTTTCGTTTTTCAGGTCTAATTATTCCAATTCCAAGTACCACATCAGTGAACTTGAATTTGTGTCGGAATTAATATATCTTTTTATGGAAAAGAGTCTAATATTGTGCACTCGCACGCCTATTAACAAGTGAAAGACCACACACAGGAGTCTCTCTGGGAGACAATAAGATGTGTAGAAGTTACAAGGTCAATCAACCAACTTTCCCTGTCAGTGGTAGTTTGTGTTCAAGCTAACTCCAGTTCCAAACCAGACCTCTTAACTATATTCCCTGAAGTGGGTGTTGCATGTCTCCTCACAAAAACAGCTTGGTTGTTGCCACACACACACACACACACACACACACTCTGCAAATGTTGCAGCATGTTGTGAAACCACACTGACTGCCTGGGATTTCCCATCCACAATGAACACAACATGTAGAGAGCACAGCCTCATCAAAGACATGTTTTGAAATGGTGCACATCCACCACGTTCACTGCTGTCAGTCTACACATCTATATAATATGTAATAGTAATACAATAACAATATTATTATTAAGTCTATATTGTTCTATTTTAAATCCATGGGGCATGGTAGATGAGTGAGATCAATAATTGGGTCAGTGTGCTGTGGAGTGTGTCTGTCTGAGCTCCACTGAGCTGCCCTGCGGTGTGTGAATGGGTGTGGCGGGCGGCTGATGTGGGCACACACACATTGTGTGGTTTCTCTCAGCAACGCTTGGAGGTGTGAAATTAGCTTCATGTCGCTCCGCTGCTGTGAATGCAGCCGGAGCGGCGTATAACAGCCTCTCGCCGTGCTCACCGAATGACTGTGAATGCGCAGCGAACATGGCTCCACCTTGTCTCCCTCCGTCACCTTCTGCTGTACAGTACATGCCTCTGATTGAATTGTCCTCCTGTCATCGCTTTTACAGGGATGAACGTTATCTGCCACTACGACGGATATCCCATCAATTGATTTCTGTAGAGGACATGATATCATTGTAGACCCCAAGGGAAAAAATGTGCATATGGTAGAAGATAAATGAACGATCGCTTTTATTTTATTCTCATGCATCTGTCATTCATGTCGTTCTCTTGAAATTTGAGAATTCACAACATAAATTCACATTGTATTATGAAAAAAGACATTGAGTAAGGTAGTGTAGCTATGTAGAAGCATATTTTCTTCTAATGATGTTACGTTACGTTAGTAGCGATAGTAGACAGTTAACGTTATGTCACAGATTTGTATGTGACAAAGTAGACACGAATAATGAGTTTATTTGATCAAAAATATGTGAAGTTTAAACTATTAAGATGTGCAAAAGGTGAAGCAAATAGGCCAACCTTAAGATTTGAAAGTAGGCAATATGCCCGTAGGCCTATGACATCTTCAAAAATGCCTGATAAATTCAGGTACAGAAATTTTCTTTGTTTTAAGCCCTGCACTTTTTTGCTGATTCTTTATGCTTTTGTTTTCTGCTGCAAACAATTTATTGTTTTGTTGAAATTCAGTCTTCTTTGCATCTCCCTCTGCCTCCATCTCATCATTTTGTTCATTGCAACAAATTGAAGTTGTAGCGTTTGGTGCGGGGTTTTTTTATTTTTAAGACTGCAATTAAAATTAATCTCTCTCTCTCTCTCCCTCTCTATAGTCTAACAGGCAGCCTGTGAAGCTGAATCTGCTCACATGCCAGGTGAAGCCCAGTGCTGAAGACAGGAAGTGCTTTGACCTCATCTCCCGTAAGTCGACTCATGATTGATTGTACACAGAAACACAAAACACAGACACTCATACCCCCCCCCCCCCCCTCCACACACACACACACACACACACA
>NC_063204.1:28065621-28118121 GCF_017589495.1 Alosa alosa
AGCGTCAGTATGTGAGACTGCTCTACCTGGCAGACCGTCTATTGAAGGGCCGTTGCCAGAGACTCGTCGCTAGTCGAACCCTCATCCCATTCATTGGGTGGAACATCAACTACTCACACTGATAATGTTAAGATAATGTTTCTGAGATGTTTGTAATTTGTGATTGTTGGTCAGCTTTAACAAGAAGCATCATCAGCATACTGTATATCTCAACCTAAATCTCGGGGCAAAAGTGCGAGGTGTTTGAAGCGTTATGTCTTTGCTCTCGACCACCAATATGTTGTTTCCTGTCCTAAGCTGTATGTTAATTTCTGTGGCATAGTGACTTCCTCTGTGAAAATGCATTGAGCTGCTTTGACGCAACCATACGTCTGCACTGATGCAACCGAGTAAATTCCCCAAGTTGACTAAATCCCCTGAAAGCACTTCAGTGTATACACCCTGTACGAAATTGTAGGCAGCACAAAATGCACACGTCCAAAGGGATGAATGTTGTTGTCAGTGACAGTCAAGTAGACTGTAAATATGTCAGCTTCACAGGCGTATAATTCTGTCTTCTCCCATAGCATGCATTTCATTTCATGTTAGCTTGGCAGAGCTAGCGTCTCGTTTGCTCTTTGTGTTATGCCGTTGGTCTTTTCTGCACTGGCCATCAGTATCATGGCGGTTTTAATGTGGTCTTATTCCCCTGCCTAACTGTGGCTTCCACTTCTAGAGAAAGGAGGTCCACTGGAGCCTGGTGGCTTTAGAGAGCTGCTCTCTGATCCTAGTGGCTTAACAGTAGCCCCCTGTGGTGTCTCCAGCCGTGTGTGTGTGTGTGTGTGTGTCTGCCGTTGCTATATTAAGCCGTTTGTGCCACACTTCTCTTCTCTCCTCACCCGGCTATCCGCTTATCTCTGCCGCTGTCTTTTCCTCGCTCATCTGAAAGGATTTAGCCCATGTGTAACAGGTGTGATCTTGCGTTGTGTAGTTAAGCACCATACACAAGGATTCCCAGTCAAGTATTTTTATTCTGGTAATAGACAAAGTAATGCAATCATTCAACGCTCTTGAATAATGATTGGCAATGCTGCAGCTCTTACGCAGGCAAGATAAACTGGGGTTAACAATAACAAAAGATATGTACCTGGTAATAGACAAAATAATGCAATCATTCAACGGTCTTTAAACGATTGGCAATGCTGCAGCTAGAAATATAGAAACGCTTATGTTAGCATATACAGTACATCTTACATAGTAGTTAGCTAACCTAGCCTACTACGCAGCCTACATGTCATTATCAAAACAAATACAATGAATGTGCAAATCTCTGATCATACAAAAGTCTATCAGTATCCCTAGGTACAAATAAGAACATTTTTGAAACCATGACAACCATTATTATTAAAAATAATCTACAGTGTGCATGTACTCGTGACCCGCGCAGGCAAGATAAACTGGGAAGAGCAAAAAGTGCGTCATTCCCATTATAAGAACAAGCTTAGTCACTTAAAGTGACAAAACACAATTTCCCCATACACATATACATTTCTGGTGCAATGGCAAGTGGAAGCATTATTAACCATGTTACACATGCTCACACACACACACACACGCGCGCACACACTAACATGTACACACTCACGTTTGTGCAGCCTCTCTAGCTCAGGGTCTGAGCAAGGTCACCAGTAGGCCGTCACCACAGTGCTCAAGCTCCTTGGTCCACACACGTACAGACATGCAGATGCACACACACACATACACACACACACACACACACACATACACACACACACACACACACACACACACACACACACACACACACACACACACACACACACACACTGTGAAGCTATCGTCTTGATTGCCGGACGTGTTAGACTATGCCTGTTCCAGCCTTGACTGTCCTGAGCTCACTGAGGACCCCTAGTGGTGTGACTTACCACTTGCAGGCAAAAGGGTTCCCAGAATAATTCGGTCTGAAGGATTGGTCCCTCTTTCTATTTGTGGTTGAAGTCCAGCGCAATGCAGGCATGCTTCACAAACACACTTAATCAATCTCCCACCCATACTGTGTACATCCTCCAGCACAAAAGAACAAATCTGCCTGTGTGGAAAGTGCATACACTGCGAAGGGCTTGTCAGTGAACTGTGGTGATTTGTAAGGCTTGTCAGTGAGCTGTGGTGATTTGTAAGGCTTGTCAGTGCCCTCTGGTGATTTGTAAGGCTTGTCAGTGAGCTGTGGTGATGTGTAAGGCTTGTCAGTGCCCTGTGGTGATTTGTAAGGATGCTCTTTTTGTTTGTCTGAAGATTACTCACCCTATACACCACTTGTGTTTGTTTCTGTAGATCCAAAGTGGCTGTCCACTAACCTGGGGATCCTGACATGCATCGAGTGCTCAGGCATCCACAGGGAGATGGGCGTGCACATCTCACGCATCCAGTCCATGGAGCTGGACAAGCTGGGCACCTCTGAACTCTTGGTAGGCATCTCGCGCTCTCTCTCGCTTTTTCCAGTTCATTTCAAACAGCTTTATTGGCATGACAAAAGCTCAACTTGTAATGCCAAATTCAACACAAAAAGTACAAATTTATATAAAAACAGAACATACTGTACCATCGCTCTTACATCTCTTGATCTTTCTCTCTGTCTGCTCGCTGAGACACTGACTCACTCACCATAAAAAGATACTATATAACATTCACAATATTCATTTGGACGCATGAATCACACAGTCACAGTTGTTTTGTACACACTCATATCTTGTCTTGTGACATTCATGAAGTTCATCCTGGCAGATGAATCAAAGTCCGAAAACGTCTGCACTAAAGTCTCATCTCTGCCCGTGTCTCTCCTCAGCTGGCCAAAAACGTCGGAAACAGTAGTTTTAACGAGATCATGGAGGGGAACCTTCCGAGTCCGTCTCCAAAGCCCACCCCCTCCAGTGGCATGTAAGTGCAGTCCCCTCCTTTTGATGTCCCCCCTGAGTGCGCACGGCCTCTTCTCACACGGAGACGGCTCTGGCAGGAATGGTTTTGATGTGCAAGAGAACACAGCATGATAACACACAGGGCAACACGGCCCTCTGTAGTCCCTGTGGTCTCTGAAGCAGGCCACTCAATTGCAGTTCCTCCAAGCCCAACTAGACCGGTGTAGAGCACTTGGAAACGGAGTTAAAGAAAGTTTGATGAATTCTCAGAAAACATTATGTTGCTGTACATGCTTTTTTTTAAGATAAAGAGAGAGTTAATCGATGTGTGTAGTTTATGTCATATTTCGGTTCTTCTGTGCTGTGTTTATAACTTTCTCAGGACGGCACGGAAGGAGTACATCAATGCGAAGTACGTCGACCACAAGTTTGCCCGCAAGACCTGCAGCTCCGCAGCCGCCAAGATGAACGAACTGTATGAGGCCGTGCGGTCACGTGACCTCCTATCCCTCATCCAGGTGTACGCTGAAGGGGTGGAACTCATGGAGCCCCTCCCAGACTCTGTGCAGGTGAGTCCCGCGCCCACAGATGATCCCAGGGAATAGATTTTTTACTGGTCCCAACTCGGCCTCCACGTTCTCATAACATTTTTTTGTAATTAGTATTATAAATGGCTTAAAGGTGCTCTAAGTGATGTTGGGTAACGTCACTTCTGTTGACGTTCAAACAAAACAGCTCGCTACTCCCTCCTCCCCAACCCCGTTGCAATTGAAACTCTCCTAAACGAGCATCTCGTCGGTGATTGGCTGGAACAGTTTGTTATGTTTTTATGGTCCAGGCTGTTTTTCGAACATCGCTAAGAGCACCTTTAAATGACTTGAAGGGGAACAAACTGAATTGCTCACACAGTCAACTATGTGAATGTGGCACTAGGAAGTTGTTCATTCTTTTATGCAGTGTACTGTATTCTATGTCACTGCATGCTTAGAGGCTCCAGGACTTTCCTAAGGTATCCCAAAGCTCAGTATCAATACCAAAACATGGCTCTATAGCCAAATATATTGGATGTATTGTTGTTCTATGAAGCCATGACGCTCCATACTTATGATTAAATGGGATGAACCGGTCACTGGTTTTTCCCATCCGTAATAGCTGCCCTACATCCTGTCCACTGGACCTGCATGGGAACAGACGCCCTTACTCACTTCCCTATGCCATGACAAAGCAACATCCTTCGCCATCACACACAGACACACACACACACACACACACACACACACACACACACACACATCCCTTCATCTGTCTCCTCACGTCCCCCAAGCAACGTCCATTGCCACTGGAGTTTGGATTGCTGGATAAAGAGGAGACAGAAGAGAGATCGAGAGAGAGAGAGAGTCACTCAGTTCAAGGCAACAAACAAGCGCTCTGCCATGGGTGCGGCATCTCAAGCTGCACAGTGCGTATACGTTTCTGTATGACTCACCGAAACAGAAAATCCAGGTTGACGTGATGTCCATAAATGAGTTGGGTATTGATGTGTGCAGTGGAGCGTTAGGAACGGAGGGGGGGAGGGGTGTGTGTGTGTGTGTGTGTGTGAGATGTGGATGCTGAAATGACTTGCTGGGGAGAGAAATTAAACCCCCCTTTTTTTTTATTTTTGGTTTTTGTTCTGGAGCTTTCCGTGGGTGTGCATGAGTCAGGGGTGTGTCGGGAATGCTGATGGGTTCAGCTTACAGCGTGACTCATCATCCCAATCTGAGTGTCCGCAGCCACAGCCCTGTGGGACAGATGAGTGGGATCGACAGATGGGCAGAAAACACACACACACACACACACACACACACACAGTGTACAGACTTGTACATACATGTGTATAATATGTACATATGTAAATGTATAGTGCAGTAGATCTGCACACACTCACACAAACACACTGTATACAAATGTATCATGTGCAGAGACACACAGCGGTGTGCCATCTCTGGTCCTGGATGTCATGAAGAGAGCTGTCGGCCCAACAGGCAGACTAAACAGATGCAATGATTCAAAAGAAGGAGACTTGTGACTGGCTTAGAAGCTTTGATGTGATGAAGGGGTACATCTTTAGCTTGTTACAGCTGGTGCAACTATATGCAACAGTATGAATTTGTCTAATAGGTGTGTGTATACGTGTTGCGTGTATGTGCGTATGCATGTTTGTGATTGTGTGTGTGTACGTGTGTGTACATACAGGAGGCCGGTGAGACTGCACTACACTACTCTGTGCGGACAGCTGACCACACCTCTCTGCACCTGGTGGACTTCCTGGTCCAGAACAGGTAAGCACTGACACATGTAATGAAGAAGCCCCAGCTGCCTAGAATGACCAATGGGATGCAGAGTAGGACCATTGAGAAACCAAACCCATGCATAGTCACTTGAACATCTGTGTTTTGATACGGATATGTTGTTTTGATATGATGTGGATGTGACGGTGAACAGGTTTTTGATCCAGATGTTTAGAACAAATAGGGGAAAGGACCCAACCAGGGAGTTTCCAGCTATGTTTTCAGTTAGGAATCAAGGTGGTGGCCATAGTTAGAGAGTTATATTATTTCATTACACAACAGGTACAATCAGTATATCTTCTTTTCTTGGAGTCTGAAAGTTTGGTGATTTTGTAGTAGATTAATATGCATGGGTGATATAGGCTCCCCAATAGAAGCTGTGGGATCTGTCTTAAGTGGAGAAGCTGCAGCAGATGGAGTTCAGGTCCTCTTTTGCAGGGGCCGGGCTGACATCCCATCACATCAGAAACTATGAGCGATCACTGGGACACACATCCTGTAAAATATGGCAGGCATGTGAGGAATGTGTGTGGGTTTGCAGCGGACGTGTGTGTTGGGATACACAGGAATACACACACTCAATGTCTGGCTTAGACCTGGGGGAAAAGACAGGGGGGCAACAGGAAAGGCTCTCTCTCAGACACACACACACACAGAGACAAAAAAACACACTCATACTCACACACTTTTAGGGTCATGAAAGTAGGTCGGAGGGGAGATTAAGCTTGGTGTGTGTGTGCAGGTGGGGATCTCTCTTTCTTGCTATCCCCTCTCACTCTCTCCCTCTTTTCCTCTCTCTCCCTCCCTCTCTCTCTCACCCTCACTCTCCTTCCTTCACTGGATTAGATGTCGTTATCAGTTAGACTGATACTCACTGGCCTCTGACTCTCACGCCACTATAACTGATCTCAGCTCATGTACCCAAACATAAACAGTGAATTCATCCAGTACTTTCTTGCAAGACATATTTAAAGTCTCTAAGACCTAAACACATACTGTATGCTCGCATAGATACACTCACAAGCATTATGTATGCCACATACCCTTGTGGCAATATGTAATATGTTGCGTGCCTGTAATCATGTCACTATTTTAGCATTTTTGTGAAATATTTAGCTCACCAGAATACCTCAAAATGCCATATCACATAACATGATTACCATGAAAAACAATAGAAGCTTCAAAAAGCTTTCATTCCTTCAGAGAAAAGGTATATTTTATACAGTAGTATCTGTGACCCTAACAAAAATTAATACATTTCAGCAAATTTGTTTAAAAACTAAATTTCTCTCCTAGATTGGTGATATCTCAGGAAATGGCTCACAACCCTACACAGGAAGAACAACACAAGTAAAGAAACTGCTCCAAGGCTGAGAGTTGAAAACACAATGAGGGGGATTAGAGCTGCCCTGATTTTGTGTGTGTGTGTGTGTGTGTGTGTGTGTGTGTGTGTGTGTGTGTGTGTGTTGGTTGGTTGGTTGGTTGTAAAGGCTGTTCTCTCATCTTTCAGCTTATTCCGAATTTAACCCTCATAAATGTGCTTCCTGACTCCGGGCTTGTACTGTGCTTTTGGTTTTACACAACAGCAGTGACTGCTTGAGAGAGAGAGAGAGAGAGAGAGAGAGAGAGAGAGCGTGAAAAAAGGAGAGTCAGAGAAAGAGAAACTGCGAGAGCGAGGGAGTGCGAGAGCCGGAGCGAGACTTCCCTCCTCACGCTGTAGACTCCCACAAGGCGAGGAGAACTAGGTCACACAGCAGTCACACAGCCACTCTGTTGCGCTCCTTTATTCCTCTCCTTTCTGACGCTTCGCTCACAGCTGACCCAAATGCGTTCGCTTTGCTGGTGCGTGCAGCACCACCTCTCCCCAAGTGCCTCCCAACAAAAATGAAGTGTGTGTGTAAGAGCGAGCATTAACACATTTGTAAGTATGTGTGAGTGTGTGTGAGTGAGGAGGTTTGAGATTGTTCATGTCTTTGTGTATGGGTTTTGTCTGTTATGTATATGGGTGTGTGCAATCCAACATGTGTGTTGTTCAGTCACATGTGTTTGTTGAAGAGCAGTCTGATGAGCGAGGCGTTGTTTGAATGTCAGCAGCCTCATTTAGGTCTCTTCACATGGCTATGAGTCCCTGTGGTGTCATGAAGGCTAATACTAGGCTATGTAGTGCTACACTACTACACACACACACACACACAAAGAGAGAGAGAGAAATGAAGTATAGTGTAGGTGGGTCCTACTGACTCTCTGCAGTAGTGGAGCAGGCCTCTGAGGTAGCTGCCAGGTTGCCGGGGGATACGGGGATTTTGATCCAACTCCAGTGCAGCTGCTCGGGCAGATGTTGAGCTGACGGGGTGTGTGGAGCGACTGCGGCGTCGCACACACACACACTCAAACACACCCGCTTGCACTGGTCTCTTGTGTGTGTGTCTCTCTGCTGTGATCAAAGATGTAACGGCATCTGATTGACAGTTTTGTGACCTCTTGGCCTTTTTTTGTTTGTTTTTGTGTGTGTGTGTGTGTGTGTGTGTGTAGTGGAAACCTGGACAAGCAGACAGAGAAGGGGAACACTGCTCTGCACTACTGCTGCATGTACGAGAAACATGAATGCCTCAAGCTGCTGCTGAGGGGCAAGCCGGCCACTGATATCCGTAAGACACACACACACAGAGAACACAAACATACACACATACACACAGGGAGAGCACAAACATACACACATACACACAGGGAGAGCACAAACGTACACACATACTCATAAACAGACACACAATCTGTGGTGGCACTCCATTTCACTCATATCTGTTTCAGTCATATCCTAATACTCATAACACTCATATCACCACACTCACAATCTGTTTCTCTCACTTGTGAGAAAGGTACCACATGAAACATGCCACACACACACACACACACACACACACACAATGAGATAATACACACATACACTATAACAATAACTCAGAATTACATTATACCCCTGTATCAGATATGATAAATAAAATGTGCAACACACACACACACACACACACACACACACGCATCCAGAGACCTACAACCCACACATCTTAATAGCTTTCCTTGAGTCAGATCATGATCATGCAATGTCTCCTGTGTCTTCCAGCCAATCAGAATGGAGAGACAGCGCTGGATGTTGCTAGGCGATTGAGGAACCGCCAGTGTGAGGAGGCGGTAAGCATTACCTGGGTAGCCCGTCTGAAAGGACCTGGACTGCTTCCATCTCTGTTCTAGTTCAGTCATTAGTCCATCAGTCTTTTAGCAATTTAACATGCATAGTAGGTGTCCGTGTCCTATTCATTTACTGTCCTTTTTTTGGTGGTTTAGGTACTGTTTATGTGAATATTAATTGATCTGTTAACATATTCAGTGATTAAAAAGACATGCTAGTAATCCGATTTGGAAAAATCTACAAATCCAACAAATGCACACATTTATATAATCACTCCTATGTAAGATTTTCAAAAAATTTATCCTCGGCCTGTAGTATAACATTTGAACACTGGAGGGCAGCAGTCAGGTACGGAATCACTAGTTGCACGTCTCTGCTGATGAGAAGAACTCTTCAGGTTTTGTCACTGAGGCTCTCTCCAGATTCAGATATCCAAACGCAGGGTGTCGGTAAGCCATTGGGTGTCAGATTCACATTGAGAGGTCAGCACTGTAACATTACTGAAAGAGAGGAGGCAGAGGCTAATGTACACCTGGGGTCAGCTCTCTTCACACAGGGGATAGTGGGTTGCCCTCGGACCTGTACTCATAACTGTGTTTGTGTGTGTGTGTGTGTGTGTGTGTGTGTGTGTGTGTGTGTGTGTGTGTGTGTGTGTGTGTGTGTTGCAGCTGGTGCAAGCTGCTGCAGGGAAGTTTAACCAGCACGTACATGTAGAATATGATTGGAACTTGCGTCTGGAGGAGCTGGACGAGAGCGACGATGACTTGGACTTCAAGGTTGGTTTGTTCGGTTTTTCAGGCCCTGGACCAATATGGAAATCTCACTTGAATCCTCAAATCACCCACACATCTAACCAGCTTCTCCAGCTGACTTTTATAACCCATTTCACCCATTTATCTGTAATGAAATTTGTAGTTTTATTATATTATAGCTTTTTTGCCATGATATAGCCATAGATGCCGATGTTGCATCAAACTTAAACGATTACTAGTATTACTGCTACTTATATGACTATTATTACTACTACTACTATTACTAATAATAGAATTAGTAGTAGTAGATTACTATTACTAATAGTAGTAATAGTAATCTACTACTACTATTATGACTATTGCTGCTACTACTACTACTACTACTACTACTATATCTATTAATACTACTACTCATCCATTTATCCCTCTTTCACTTCCCACGTTGGCCGTCTCTCTGCCTGTAGCCGAGCCCCATAAAGAAGGATCGCTCTCCGCGGCCCCAGAGCTTCTGCCATTCGTCCAGCCTGTCCCCCCACGACAAGCTCTCCCTGCCCAGCTTCCTGGGCCCGCGGGACAAGCAGCGGCTCTCCTACAGCGCCTTCACCAATCAGATGTACAGCGCTTCCACAGACACGCCCCCCTCCCCCGGCACCCGACGCCCCGCCCCTGCCCCCCAGGAACGCAGGCAAAGGTACAGTAGGTGCAGGAACGCCAACGATTCCCACTACAGCGCCACTGATGCTGTACACATCAAATGGGGAACAATTTATATCAACTAATTGTTGTATTTAACTTCATTTATTTAACAGGCTTATTTTTATTTTTTTTTCTTATTTAAAAGTTTATTAAATTGCGCGGACAGTGAAATATGCACTGAAATATTTTTCTCTGTTATGCAAGAAGAGCTTTTCCAGTTATGCTGGAGGAGAGATTTGTTTTCCAGATTTCTTTCTCACTTATGTAAGATTATTGCCTTGTGTTGAAATGGTGTATTTGGACGGCTCCCCCAGCGCTGCATGCTGATGCTCCAACTCATCCCTAAGATTACAGTGGGAAATGTAGACCTTTCAGAAACGTCTTTGTCCATCCTTTGTCTCTACGTCTTTCTGTATCTCTACCTTTATCTCACACCTCTCCTGGTCACACACACACACACACACACACACACACACACACACACACACACACACACACACAGACAGACAGACATACAGACACAGAGGAACATCCTGGTGTCAACCGGAAGGAGGTGTCATAATGCGGCTTTTCACCAGATGACCAGATGACAATTTCTGCAGTGGCCTGTAGGCAGGCAGTGGGTGTGGGTATGGGAGGGTGATGGTGCCTCTCCCCAATGCCCTCAGCCCTCAGCCACGCAAAGCCACTGCCAGCCATTCACACTAACAGCCCAGCCCCTCCGAGCACAAGCCAAACTGTGTGCAGTAAAACAATCACAGGCCTCAATAAATTCACTCAGAGAAGAGCTTGGTGTTCTCTAGCCTTCAGACACACACGCCCACACACACGCCCACACACACACACACACACACACAGATACACTGGCTATACACACGCTCCTCTGTAGTGAGTCCATAGAGACGCCAGATGAACGATATCTCTTGATGTGGCAGTGTGTTAACTTGAACGCTGCCTTTGTGCGGTCTGCGATCAGGCTGAACAGTGTTTCTTTATGGGACGTCGCTTAGGATGAACTGCCCCTTTTCATGTGTCACTTTCACAATGAGACAGCCTCTGGACACACACACACACACACTTCCATCTAACTGCTCTGTTCACTTTTCCTGCAGAGGTTCAACAGTTCATGTTAGATAAGCCGCAAAGGCAATGTTTATGAGGTGTAATAAGGATTGTAAGGATTGCTTTCTCTTTCTTTTTAAATTGCTTACTTTCTCTCTCTCTTTTTCTCGGCTCAACTGAACAGACTCCCTTTCTTTGCCCCTCTGAGTTCAACAGTGTGCAGTGTCTCTGTTACTGTGCTGATTCTACGGCTCAGAGCTGCACATCCTATGCGTTCCTTGATTTTGTTTGTGTTGGGCTTGGAAAGGAGTTTTTGCGGAACTGGCCTTTTATGAATGACATCTGCTCTCCCCTCTCCATCTCTTTCTCTTTTCTCTTTCTTTCCCCCCCTCTTCCTCCTGCAGCTCCCTCTCTGGCATTCCTTGGTTCTCATTCACACTACGCCACTCTGGCGAGCACGCGGCCATACATCAGTGAATATCTCTCTTTCTTTGGGTTTTGCTTGATATACGTTTTTCTGGTGCACCACGCTACCTCCGTGGTGTCACCTGCAATAGAACCCTCGAATTGCATCATGGGTGAAAATTGGGTTCAATATGGGCACGCACGTTGCATGTAGTTCATCTCCTTACCTTGGGAACTCTGTGTTCTCAATAACAATAACACTTTGTGTAACCAAGACGTTGATTGACCGTGTAAGTTATTTTTGGTCTGATTCCTGTCTTGGACCTTTTGCTGTTAATGGGGACGATTTGTTATTGCGGCTGCATCCTCAAGGTGTTCTGTTAGATGCACTTCCTGAGGATTTGCGTCCACCTGGACGATGAAGCCCAACGTGCGGTCTCATTTTGACCCGTGTTGCTCTCCCTGACCCCTCACTGCACGGCTCCTGTGCTCACCCACGGCTGAGCTTTCTCTTAGCCCACGCTGCCAAAACTAGTCAAATTCTAGCTTGTGTGTAGGATTCTTATCGCATTACATCAGTCTTTCCATGTTCTATATTTAAGGTTTGGTAAAGCCTTAAAGTTTTAGGTTATTTCTCATATTATCAGTGGCGTTCTGGGCACTATATTTACTGTTTCATATTATCAGTGGTGTTCTGGGCACTATATTTACTGTTTCCAAGTCATGTCTTCATATCTCCATCCCAGTGTTACATGTAGTGACTGCTTTGTGTTGTTCAACTGTTCAAAGCCTCATTCTGTGGTTGTAGTGTCTGCACACATTAGTTTTCTCTTAGGGACCAGGCCATGAAAGCTCTCCGCAGCCCCAGAGCTTCTGTGGACCTCTTTAGTTTCTCCGTGAAATCCTTCTGATAGGCTCCAGAGATTCTCTTCCCGCCCCCTGCTTCCCTCCTCTCTTCCCCCTGCTGTTCTCCTCTCCCCTCCGCTGTTCTCCTCTCCTCTCCGCTGTTCTCCTCTTCCCCTTCGCTGTTCTCCTCTTCCCCTGCTGTTCTCCTCTTTCCCCTGCTGTTCTCCTCTTCCCCTCCGCTGTTCTCCTCTCCTCTCCGCTGTTCTCCTCTTCCCCTTCGCTGTTCTCCTCTTCCCCCTGCTGTTCTCCTCTTTCCCCTGCTGTTCTCCTCTCCTCTCCGCTGTTCTCCTCTTCCCCTTCGCTGTTCTCCTCTTTCCCCTGCTGTTCTCCTCTTTCCCCTGCTGTTCTCCTCTTTCCCCTGCTGTTCTTCTCTTCCCCTGCGCTGTTCCCCATCGCCCTTCTGCTGTTCTCCTATTCTTCCTGCTGTTCTCCTCTTTCCTCTGTCCCTGCGTCTCCACCCCCCTGCACCCTTCTCCTTGCTTTGGCATACGCCTCCTCAGTGTCTCGTTACTCCTTCCTCAATCCATCCTCCTGATCCTGCAAGCTTCCATTGCCAAATACCATGTTTGATGATCATGTTGTCAGCAACCAAATCCCTAACTCCCTCCCTCCCGTGTTAAATCATGCATGTATGTGTATGTCGTGTTTGTGTCCAACCCCCAGCTACCCTCTCCACCCTCCCTGCCAACTCCACCCAGTCCCCTGGCGGGGGCAGCACCTCCACCCTGTCCAAGAAGAGACCTCCTCCCCCTCCCCCCGGGCACAAGCGCACCCTGTCTGACCCGCACACCCCTCTCTCCCACACACACCTGAGCAAAGGTGGGCAACCCCACGTGGAGCCCGCCGGACTGTCCCCCAGAGAATCAGGTGACGCCTCGTCTCTCCTCCGATAAGTCTTATGGCTCTGTTTATGTAGCAGGGCCCTATACTTAGGCTGGTGGTTCAGCATTGCCCTAGTGCAGACTTTTTGTACATTTGCATAAAACCTTAACCTGATTACCCTTTTGCCTACAACAAATCCATAGAAGAGTAGAAGAAAAGTCAATGAAAGCTTAAAACCGCAGAGGAAATGTGAGAACATGTACAAAAATGTACAGATAGCTTCAGACAGTGTTGCTGTTACCCCTTCATGGGGTAAAAGTAGTTTTAAAATCTCTCATTTGTGTTTTGCGGGGATTGAGTTGCATTTCAGCTCATTCTCTTGACTCAGCAGTAAGCGAGTCTTGCTCACCTCTACAAGGACAATTTGATTTGCAACATTAGGACAAAATCACTGGCAGCCTTGGCTGTTGCCATTACTCTTTAACAGTTGTCACCTAATCAGCATACATTTTGTGAAACTCAACACTTTTTGAACATCATGAGTAAGCTAAGTGTCATTCATCATTGTCATACAGTATGGTGGGATATGCAACAGCATCTCAGCTAGCTTGCTAGCCCTGGGGCTAACTATTTCTCAGGCCATATGTCAGAATGAGTCATGCACATGACCCATTTCTGACAAGTCACATATGTTATGTGACTAGTGATTTGTTTAGGTTTTCTCGCCACATGATGATAAAAGTAAGCTAAGAGTTTGCATTTGTATTTACCCAGGCCAAGCCAGAAGCCTTAGTTGTAGGTTATCCTTCAGTAAGCGTCCCTTTCTTATGTTTCATCTGATCTGAACATATTAGCCTCAAGCTGCGATCTTGTCAGTGTTTTGATGTGTGCAGTCCTCTCCACATGTACATTCACAAACATGTCAGTGTGTCTGTCAGTTTTATTTAAACATTTTTGGTTGTTTTTATTATCATCCAGATAATAAATATCGCTCATCATCCAGCTTTTACAGTTATTTCAGGAAGAAGCCTCAAAGCTTGGTCTATTTTTAGAAAATCAAAACCTTCGCCAGAGATTTACATAATTGGTATCAGCTAATTGACAGCTCAGCCTTGCAACTACCCCCTGTGCCATGCCCTTTGACACTTGCCTTGACACCCATGATGTGCATGATACCCGCAGAGGATTCTGGGTAATTAACACCAGTGATTTCCAATCATGGTCCTGAGGGCTCAATTGGATTTTCTGCATCAAGTGATTGACAGGTCCAGTTCTGTTTCATGTTTACATACACATGTACACATTAGCATGTCTTTATGACATCAACATCATCAAACCTTATAGACCCTTTCAACAAGGTAAACAAAAACAATGCTTGAACATTCTATTTGGGCCCCAATCTACTTCCTCTGCATTAAGATAACATTTGGAATGTTAAAACGGAAGTCTTGTGGGGCCAACTATGATGCTGATAATGGAACTCTCTTGAAAGGGTCTATAGGACCAGAATTGGAATACTGGCTGTTTTTTTACCATGTGTATAGTTCTTTGTTCTTATCTCAGATAACTGCTTATTCAATATTATGTTACTTGCCTACTTATGTATTATGTTTATAAACCAATTCCAAAAAAAACCCTCAAATGTAACTTTTAAGTATAGTCACTATCAGGTACGTAATGGCTGTGGTAGTTCACCACACACAAAAACACAAACTCACCGCAAGTACTGCAAGATTTCCATGGCGACAAACGGCCATCTCAAAAGATTATTCCTAACAGTATTTTCTTTACAGGAAGTGACTCTACACCACCACCTATCAGCAAAATGTCACCTAATACAAACAAGTTTGAGGGTATTCCACAGGAGCAAAGGTAGGGAACTTTTACTGTGCTTTTGAGGAGAGGTACATATGTGCAGAAACAGCATCTCTCTCCCTTCAGAGTCAAATGATACAAATTCCATCAACATGTTAAAAATAGTAATTAAAAAACTTTCTACCAGCGAGGACAGCTAATTTTTGTTGACAGTGGTGCCTGTGATCTTCGATATGTTAAAACGGCAAACTTAGATTTTTGCTACCCCAGAGCCAACTTGCCATGCAACTTGCCATAAGTAGTTAGCTAACATCCGGATCTCCTTATATGGGCAAAGATGGCAGCTTTGGTTCCTTTTTGTAGGTGAACTTCAGAGGTTTATTCAAGTGTGTCCATGAAGGTTCAATTAGGCATTCAGGTGATGGTAGTCCTCCTTTAACACACAAAAGAAATCACATGACTGCTTGACTTCATGTGACTTCTTTCAAGCGGTCTTTTGACTTCATATCATCATGTGATTTATTTTGTGTGAAGTTCGTCTACAAAAAGGAACCAAAGCTGTCAAAACGTTTTGTACCTTTTTATTCCTTTAAGTCTAGTGTTAAAATTAAGCTTTTTAAGAGATCATTTCAAGGTTTCTTAAACTGCAACCCTTGAACCCTAGTTATAAAGCTCATATATTTTTTTTTAAAGTATATTTTTTTGGCCTTTTTATGCCTTTAATGACAGGACAGTGAAGAATGACAGGAAGTGAGTGGGAGAGAGAGTCGGGGTGGGATCCGGAAAGGACCACGGGGTGGGAATCAAACCCGGGTCGCCGGTGTACGGTGCAGGTGCCCAGCTCTCGCCAGTCGCGCCACGGCCGGGGCCATAAAGCTCATATTATTGTGATTTTATTGTGATCGGTCAATGCTATTTTTTTCCTAGCACTACTTCTTGCAACACCAAGTCTACACTTGGCCCAAGGGTTCTTCCCAAACTACCTCAGAAAGGTAAGTCCTCAAAATCATATTTTAAGATTTCTGAGAGTCTCTGATGTGCTTGAAAGTATTGTGATGGTGGAAAAAATGTACAATTTTACAAATTGTTTGAAAGATGAGACACAACAGTTTTTGTGTTTTAATTTGAGATATTTTTTAAATAGAAAAAAAAAATGAGATAAAAAAAATGAGATAAACAGAGGCTTGGTTGCCTGAACCAACTTGACCAGTGCTACCTACACAATTTAAGTAGTTACCGGCTTCTAGAGGTAAGAACTTAAAGGGGTGGTTCAGGATTTTGGACATAGGACCTCATTTCCAAGTAAGCAAGTGTGATATTTATCAGTGGAGACCGTTTTCAGCACGTTTCATCCAGTCCTTCTAATTGCAGGGTTCGCAGGTGTTAGGCTAGCGCAAGTACTTTGGAGTGGGTAAGACTGTCTTTAGTGGCAGGCTAGCACATACCGTTGACTTGCGCTAGCCTAGCACCTGCGAACTCTGCAATTAGAAGGACTGGATGAAACGTGCTGAAAACGGTCTCCACTGATAAATATCACACTTGCTTACTTGGAAATAAGGTCTTATGTCCAAAATCCTGAACCACCCCTTTAAGACGTTATCTTTATTTTTTCATCTTTATTTTTTTCCTCGACAGTGGCTCTGCGAAAGATTGACACCATCCACCACCCATCTGTGGACAAGACCAACCAGCCTCCTGAGGTCTTTCAAAAATCCCCCGAGGTGTTCCAGAAGTCTTCTGAGGCGTTCCAGAAGTCTTCTGAGGTGTTCCAGAGGTCACCGGAAGTGTTCCAGAAGTCACCGGAAGTGTTCCAGAAGTCTCCAGAAGTGTTCCAGAAGTCTCCAGAAGTGTTCCAGAAGTCTCCAGAAGTGTTCCAGAAATCTCCAGAAGTGTTCCAGAAATCACCACAGGCGCCCGAGCCATCCCACAGGTCCATGTTACCTGACAAGCCCCAGCTGAGCGACCTCCCACCCAAGCCACAGCCGTCTGACCTTCCTCCGAAGCCTGGGGAGCTGCCCCCCAAGCCACAGCTATCTGACTTGCCTCCCAAGCCCAACATAGGAGATCTGCCCCCCAAGCCCCAGCTGAAGGATCTGCCTCCCAAACCCCAGCTTGGGGATAACTCCTCGAGGCCAGGACCCATGGAGCACACCCACAAACCACCCCCCGGGGAGAGAGCCCCTAAACTGCAGCCCCCTGACGTGCCAGCGGCTAATCAGCATGGAGAGACATCTCCGCACCCTACCCAGCCCTCCAGTGAGGACACCAATGGAAGCCCAGTGTCCGCTCCAGAGACGCCGGTCCCCTTACCGAGAAAGATCAGTGTGGTGAGCTGCCGGTTACAAGATTCTTAAAGGCCATGTGTGGTAACTTCTGTGACAGTTCAGTGTTTCCCACAGAATTGAATTCTATTTGTGGTGGTAGATTTGCAGGATTAACTTGAATGCAACAGTTTTTAACAAACTAGCACAGTGTGGTTATAATGCTAACAACATTTAAGTACAATTTAGTACAACCTGGAAAAAACATTGTGTGGTGGTCAGTGTTGATATTGTGGTGGGCCGCCACAAATAAGTCAATGTATGGGAAACACTGCAGTTCAGACAGACCATAACGAAGGTAGCAGAGAAGACGCACAGGCATATGTTCTTAACACTTAATAGTTCATGTATTCTTGTAGAGTGGGTGCAGCCACAGAGTTGTATTTGGTAAACATGTGTTTGTACCTGCTGATGATTCGTTTGTGTTGGAAGCAGGCAAAGGCAAAGACTCGGCGGGTCAAGACCATCTATGACTGCCAAGCAGATAACGAAGATGAGCTGACCTTTGTGGAGGGTGAGGTCATTATAGTGACTGGAGAGGAGGACCAGGAGTGGTGGGTAAGTACATCTGGCCTGTCTGTTTCCTACAGCGGCACAGCCCAACATGCACACCCCATCACACAGGCCGCCCGTTATGGCTCTCGCCGGACTCCATAAAACATGTGTTATGGTTGGCTGGACTCCATAATCAGCACACTCAGACCCTTGGAGTGCGTTTATGGAATGGTTTTATGGGGTGTGAATGTGAGCGGCATTGTAGATACTCTTCCACTTGCCAATTTTCTGTTCTTGTTTTTTTAGATCGGGCACATTGAAGGGCACCCGGAGAGGAAGGGAGTGTTTCCCATGTCCTTCGTCCACATCCTGTCTGACTGACACCCAGACGATGTGAATGACCACCCCTGAGTACCCCCCTCCCGCCCCGCTCCAGACCCGGGTCTCTCCACCCCACACTAGGGTCGCCGAGAGCAACACTGTAAATAGCTGCTGAAGCGAGCATCAAGATCAAACCCATATGGAGCACTCGGAGATAATAAACCCAGGACACTCCGCCCTCAGTTCGCTCCCACTCACAAATCGAAGAAACTAACCCCCCAACCCTGTACAAGACAAGGAGCCCATGCTGCATCTCCAGTACTGGAGATCTGGTGTGTGTGTACATGTAGTCTATGGATGAAGCTTGTCTGCTAACGAACGGTATTCTCCCCGGACACCTGGTTGACCAGCAGACCAAGCCCACCGATCCCAGTACTTACCACACCAGTCTCGCTTGTACTGTTACAGAGTGTGTGTGTATATATTATGAATGTACATATATTGGTGAGTGTGAGTGTGCGTGTGTGTTTGTATGTGTATATACTTGCCTGTGTTTGTGTATTAGAAACAAAAAAAAAAAAAAAAAAACATAAGTGCATAATGAATCCATGTTCGTTGCCCTTCCTCTAACCACTCATTTGGGGCCAGTGTGCTTCTGACGGGTATGTGTGCAGTATTAGTTTGGACTGGATCTTCGTTTGGCTGTGACGGGAGGCGAGCCGGTCAGTATGGACAATGAAAGCCTGCTTCGCCTGCCCCGGCAACAGCCTCCTGGTCCAGTGGGACTCGCCGGCCCTCGGGATCATATTGTTTTTGTTTCTGTTTGTTTGTTAGTTTGATTTCAAGTGAAGCATCTCTCTTAACTTTACCACTATAGCACGTCCACAGATGAGATGTATGTCCATTATTGTGTGTTTGTAGTTCTCGCTTGCTTTGTGTGTTTAAAAAGAATTAATAATGATTCTGTGACATCCACTGACTACAAAAGTGGAAAAATATTGTAAAAGGAAAAAAAAAAAACCTGTGAAGCCTCAAGGCACAGGACAGACACCAGCAGCACACACACACACACACACTGACCCAGGATCTGTCTCTCTAGTTGTCCCTGTGAAGTATTGCAATGTATACACACAGCTCTGGGATCGGTCCATATATCTCCCACTCACTCACTATTTCTGTCTCTCTCTCTTGTTTCATACTGTGTACTTTCTAGCCAGTCACAACCATTTATCTCTGAAGAGATTTTACTTCAACTATAGTAGTTAAGGGAGGCAAGCTTAGGCCATACCTTGCTTTTTCTATCAGTGTTTCTCAAGGCTGTGAAGTGTTGGAGTGGTCAAGTAGTGCAAATACTTGCACCAGTGATTTGTGAAGGAGTTTACAGAATTACATTGGGAGCTCACTGGCAATATAACACCCCTAATTGTATTTTATGTTGTCTTTTGTCATATTTTATTAGGCGTGTTCTCATGCATCATATTTAAGAGTCTTACTGGGCCATACTTTCACTATTACAACAAAAGTGCACGTATGAAAACCATTTCGGTAATACAAAGTGATGCAGTTCATGACTGACACTTCTGTGCCCATGAAGTAATGACTAGGGAATCTGTACAAAAGCTATGTTGCAATTCATGTTGGTGACCCAATTTTTACCAAATGTTATCAAGTTCAACAACTTACATTTAATCTAGATTTCTATGTATATTACTTATACAGCTGAGGACAGGTATGTATTATGATCCAACATTTTTAATGTCAGTTTCCCCATATAACTAAGCCCTCCCCTAGGCCAGACATGTAATTGTACTGCAAGAAACTGATGAAATATCCTATATTTCTACTGAGTTCACAACTGACATGTGCCACCACTTTTATAGTACATCAGTCTAAGTGCAGAGAAACTGGCCATGTAGTTTATAAACAAATATTGTTCAAAAGAACAGTTTTCAAATGCAGAATAGTATTAGGACATGTATACCACATGTTGCACCTTTAGAGGGATGAGCTGGTTAAACACATGCAGTAAACCCTTCCATTCAGTTGGTTTAGTGCTATGGCTTCTTTTAAACATTGTAAGGGACAGTTTCATTGTTGTGACCAGTGTTGCTACCCCCTTTCGTTACATAATCACTGGGGTTGCTTGAACCCCCAAGTTGTGAGACCAGCAAATGTCAAGTTCATGTGAAATAGCCATAAAGAGCAGCAGGTGGCTGAGAACTTGCGCTGATAAATCAGCTTGGCTGAATGGAATTAAGAAATTGAAGTGCAATTGTAGCCCAGTTTAACTTTCCCCTTCTCAATACCTTGCACATGTAATGGAGATCAAAGAAACATTCTTGCATTTCATTTTGGGAGGTGATGGTGCCGTCATTCCTGTGTTTGTTTGCTGTAAAACTGGATTTAAATGTTTTGAATTATGTTTTAAGTTCCCAGCCTTATCCACACTGACTGCAGGACTATGTCCAAACCCAAGCAGGTGACTCCATCATCCTATTATACTGATTAAAGACTTTGTTGTAACCATTTTAGTTTCCATGGCATTTTCTTAGTACTGCAATATGGGCAAGTAGTACACAATCATGGAATTTCAAAAAAAAAAATTTAATTGGACTCAAAGCAACTTCCAAGTCAATTTCATTGCACATCATTTACCAATAAGACAACTTAATATTCCACAGCGTCATTGTGGTACTACTTTAAATCTAAAGTAAAATATATCATTCTTTTTACATCTTCACAAAATAAAACTGAATATTTCATTGTACAACTAAAAAGTTAACATACCGAAGTGCTGGTAAACATAAAAAACAAACCAAAATAAACTTAAGTTTAAACTTTTAAACTTTCTGCACCTTCTTTGGGTGTTGGTCAGCTTTCTCTACAGACTTGATAACCCCAACAGCCACAGTCTGTTTCAGGTCCCTGCAGGAAAACCGACCTATGGGGCAGGAAAAGCAAGAAATCACATCATTCATATTATGCAATATACCACAACTGGCAAGTGGAGAAAAAAAAAAAAAAAAAAAGAAATTGAAGCTCACCTAAAGGAGGATACTGAAAGAAGCTCTCCACACACATAGGCCTGTTGGGGACCAACTTAATGGTGGCAGCATCCCCAGACCTCAGCAGCAGTGGTTTGTCCTCAAGCTTCTTGCCAGTGCGGCGGTCCAGCTTTTCCTGGAGCTCAGAGAAGCGGCAGGTGACGTGCGCCGTGTGACAGTCCAGTACTGGGGAGTAGCCAGCCTGGATTTTTCCAGGATGGTTCAGAATGATTACCTATAGGAGAAAAAAAAAAAAAAAAAAAAAAAAAAAAGCCATTTTAGGAGTGGTACACTGTCAGGAACATCACTTAGAGTTGTCACACCATCTGATGCTGGTTAGGATTAATGCATTTACCTGGGCAACAAAGCTGTTGACTTCTGATGGTGGGTCCTGCTGGGCATTGCCAGCCACATCTCCCCGGCGGAGGTTCTTTGACGAAACATTACGGATGTTGAAGCCCACATTGTGCCCTGGAAGAGCAGTCTGCAATCCCTGGTGGTGCATTTCAATGGACTTCACTTCACCAGTCAGCCTGGCAGGGGAAAAGCTTAACACCATCCCAGGCTTAAGCACACCAGTCACAATCTTGCCCACTGGGACGGTACCAACACCTGCAGACAGAGTGAAGCCCATTTAAAAAAGGTACAGTTCAGACCCATTGGCCCTGAACAGGTCGACTTAAATTTCTGGACACTCCCATATCAGACACTTGCCTCCAATTTTGTACACGTCCTGCAGGGGTAGACGTAAGGGTTTGCTGGCTGTGCGCACAGGTGGATGAATGGAGTCAAGGACCTCCAGGAGAGTCTTGCCACTTGCGTTGCCCTGTTTACTCCTCACCTTCCATCCTTTGAACCAAGCCATCTGAGAAAAGGATTCAATGGAATTCATTAAAATAAAAAAAAAAAAAAAGTAGCTATACGAGCCATTTGCAAATTATGCTACCTTTTGAGATGGCGCAATTAGGTTCTCCCCACTCCAACCCGAAATGGGCACAAAGGGCACAGAGCTTGGGTCGTAGCCGATTTTCTTGATAAAGGTGGTTACGTTCTTAACCACCTCTTCGAAACGCTTTTTGCAGAATGGCGGCTCAGTCACATCCATTTTATTCACGCAGACAATGAGCTGTTTGACGCCGAGCGTGTAAGCCAGCAGCGCGTGTTCTCTTGTCTGGCCATTGCGCGAGATTCCCGCTTCGAACTCCCCTTTGGCAGCGGACACCATCAGCAGAGCAACATCGGCCTGCACAGATACAGGAAGCAACGTTCATTGATGAATGAACACGCATTTTCCACCTTTTGGTAGTGTCCAAAATCTCATTACATACCTGCGAAGCACCGGTGATCATGTTCTTGATGAAGTCCCGGTGACCCGGTGCGTCAATTATCGTTATAGTATATTTAAGGGTGTTGAATTTAAGGAGGGAAATATCAATTGTAATGCCCCGTTCCCTCTCGGCTTTAAGTTTGTCTAGAATCCAGGCATATTTGAAGGACGTCTTACCCATCTGGAGGAACAATGAAACACCTTTAGACAGAACAATTTGGAGCATTGGTTAGCAAAAGGAACAACCTACAAGACCACAAACCTGTGCAGCCGCTTTCTCATACTTTTCGATGGTTCTTGGGTCAACACCACCGCATTTGTACACGAGGTGGCCTGTGGTGGTTGATTTTCCACTGTCAACATGGCCAATTATGGTTAAGTTGATATGCATACGCTCTTTTGCCATTTTCGGCCAGAACCTTGAAGCTTAGGCAGAAGTATGAACCGCTTTCTTCTTTTTCCAGTTTGGTTGACTTCGACTGTGTCATTGATTCTTTTATGTTCCCAGTCCAGTGGGCGTTAGGTGTATCTAGACTAATGGAATACAGGTGTGTCTCTTTGAACGTATTCATCAGCTAATTAAGTAATTGACATCTGGTGATCCCTTTGAGGAAAGTAGCCTAAGGCCACTGACAACTGACATGAGACATAGTTTCCATGTAGGCTATCCTTGTTATCCTATGCCAGCATAGCAAGGCTTGTGGTTGTTGCTGGTTTGTAATCTAATTCATGTAGGATAACGGGTTTTCACAAGTCACTCAGGTGTGTCACTCTTGAGCAAGCACATCCTCGTCGCCTCTGGCTATGCGATTCATTATATTGCGCTCAACAGAAATTAACGTAGCCTAATGCTAAGGGGAAATGTGCCAGTAGCCTACAAAATCCCCTTAGTCTTGTGTGATTAAACGAAAACGAAAAACCTTTCCTTTTCATCCATCAAACAGCAGGGCAAGCACTGTGTAGGTCTGAACCTGTGCTGGGTACAATGACGTTTCTCTAACCCGGAAATAGCAAACAGCTGAACGAAGTAATCGCTCTCCCTGAGCTTAGCGTGGTACATGGAAACCTATTTTACATCGTTTCTACAGTAAAGGTAGGTCATATTCTGGCATTTCCCATTTCTGTCTCAGAATGTAGATGGATTTAGGGGAGTTAGATTCGACAGCAGTTCAGGCCTATTACAATTGGAAATGTTTAATGAAAATGCAACAGTCGATGAAGGTAGCATGTGACAGAGCGGTTTGGATTAGCGTGGTGATAGAGTGAAAATGTATCAGCCGCATAGTTTTACTGTAGCGCAAAACCGGTGTTGTACACTAAAGTGTCATGACTAAAACTGGAAACATATGTATTATTTATTATTGTACCCCACATTTACTCCCGTGTCCAACGAAACGATGCTCGTGAAACAATGGCTCATTTCGGCACACATGGTTTATAATGCTCTTCCATGCTAGGTTAATGGGCCACTACGAAGGGAAAGCCAGCAATACATGAAATGTGCAACAATTATTCCAAATACAGTTGGTTGGTCGTTCTTTGGTGCAACGCAACGTTGAAAATGATCACAACAGGGATATGTTGGTGCTGTTAGTTTGTTGTTACTTCTCTGTAGGTATCACACCCTGTCCCTGTTGTCACAATGTAACACTAGGCAGGGCACACGGAAGCCGCTACACCGCTGACCGCTAGCCTGGCATTTGTCAGAGGTGTCGGACGGAACAACATTATTTGAGATCTCTCATGATCAGCAACGTTAGTGTTAGTGTTTAATATATTTTGTATTGGCCGTTAACTCACTAGAGACCTTATGGAGTTAGCTACACGAGGGAACATTTGGCAAACAGTGGTAATTTCCTTTTCTGTCAGGCACTGAAAAAATATGCAACTTGATTCAGTCCGTTTTGGAATGACATCGAAAACTTCAGCTATAAAACTCTCTTATTGCAATTGCATAAATGTCGTGGGTTGATTTATTTTTCATGTAGGCTACTTCCGATGAAAAGACGCGCGGTTTCTTGTTGTCGGACATTTATTCAAATGAGAGGCTGTCAATGAACATATGATTATTTAATTGCAAGACCAATTTATCAGATGGTTGTCACGTTATGCAAAATGCATTGTATGCTATAGCAGTTGAGGGTCGGCTGTGGGCGCACTGTTATCGCCATCCATCTTTATAATGGGGGACACAAATCCACGTTCCTAAGGGATACATTATGTAGCCTAATTTGCCACAAGTCTTGCACTGTGTGATCTGAATTCCATTTAAATGTCCAGATCATCTCACATGGTTCTCCTGAATCTGTGCCACAAATTACTGTCCTGCTCATTGCCTCACTCCAGCTAGTTTAAGGCATAGGCGTGTGGTCTGAAAGTAGGCTATAACTAACCGCGTTCAGGAAGCTGAGCGTCGGTGAGGGTGCACTGTAGGTAATGCGACGCAGGCTTAACGCTCCACGCCTGGGTGGGGATCTCCTATATCTCAAAGGAACGTTAAAGCGGCCAGCATGCTCCATTGATCTCGATTCCGGACCATCTGGGACTGTATAGTACAAATAGAGTAGCGGGGGAGGAGTCAGTTGGATCTGAACGAGCTTTGTGGGTTTTCTGTGTGGTGTGTAGCCTACATCACACACACACTGCACTGGACCTGTGGTGTGGTGATATGTTATGGTGCAAGCTGATGCCTCAATGATGGGTAAACAAAACACACCCAGTCTTGAGTGATGAGGGCAGAGGTCAGTCAGTGTTTGACAACACATGACCTGGGGGACTTCTAAGGGGGTTAAACCACAGGAGTTTACCCCTGCAGAGAGCTACCAACTGTATTCTTTCCACCCTGCATGGACACATGACATGAGCCATTTTCAGCCAGTGTCATGGTGGTTCGGGAAAATTGTTCTTTTGAGAGGAAAGGGGGGCATCTTTTGAATTGGGAAAAATGTTATCATTTATGACTGAACCCTGTCTTACCTATCTTACATGTCAGTGTCCATGTAAGTGTTAAACAAGAAGGGAAATTCCTTCATGTTAAATAGGCTGCACTTTTCTGTATTATTTCAGATGATAAGTGCAGTCAGCCTGATGCCCTCCCTGTTTACATTTCCGCCTCTAGTCATCTGTTAGTAAGACTTACAAAAGAGCTAAATAGCTAAAGCTGATCTAATATAGTGCAGGCTTCCATGTTGCCTGCTAGCTCGAGTGTGCTCTCATAAGTGACCTTTGCCCCACCGATCCAGCCAGCCACAGTAAACTGGCTTTGCCTGCATGGGCAACCATGTGGGTCAAACAGCGGAAATCGGCCTGCAACTGAATGGACGCAGATGTTGCAAATGACCATGCACTGTTTAGTGGGGCACCACAGTGGGCAGATTTTTGTGATTTTTGTGTCACCCCGCTGCCAGATACACACTGAGGTGTATGTGTACTGTACAAATGTCAAATGGGGTCTGTTGTGTCACAGTTGCCATTTTTCTGCTCACTGGTGGCCCACACTGCAGTTTCAGGGAGTTCAGTTATTACAGTACACAGGATTGGGTTTAAGGGCTTTTTTTGTCTGAGAACTAGAGTATCAGGGCAGGAGATGGACACCCAAAAGTATTAAAATGGTGTGCGTGTGTATGAGAAGGGAGAGTGGCAGAGGTGGACAAAGGACACAATTCCTTTACATAAGTGAAAGTATAAATACACTGTGTCAAATATTACTCTAATACAAGTGAAAGTTGCCAGATTTGTACTTAAGTTGAAGTACAGAATTACTTGCTTTTATGTCATTAATAGGGTATACATCCTTTGGTCGGTTATAGCAGGGGTTCCCAAACTTTTCCACGACAAGGCCCCCCAAATACCACTATAGGTTCTGGCCAAGGACCCCCGTGATGTGTTATTAAACCCATCGAGAATACTATGGCAAATGTAAAAATACATTAAGCTAATCCTCATAATTATTTTAGCCACAAACACTTCGCGATGGAGCATACAGTGTGTAAAAATTGTATTTGGGGCTTTCTGCTATATGAGAGCTATCACTCTACTATTATTCCCAGTCATTATCATGGAAAATATAATGTTCAGATATGCAATGCATTATTATAATGGCATTGTATAACAACCCTAATAGTAATAAGTATCTTTTAACATTTTCAAATGTATTTACTTGTTGCTTTTATTTTTCCTTCCAACTTGCTGAGGCCCCCCTGGCACCCCCTCCCGCCCCCTGCCCCCACTTTGAAAACCACTGGGTTATAGGATTTGAACAGACCTTTAGTTCCTTACATCCAACAAAAACATTGTACCTATTTTCAACTTTGCAAAAATCTGTTAAAATGGATGCATAGTATAATTTAAATCAATATTCAATCTCTGTTCACAAATCTAAAACATTTCCATACAAAACCAGATAACTCAATGAGTAGATTATTTATTGTTCAATAATGTAGGCTAAATATCTAGCTATGTGGTGAATGTCAGGTGATTGTCTAAATTCATTGCAACTTCACAATGATTATGAGGATAGCCTGGTTAACACCAGACCACTTCTCAGGTCTCAATTGTTAACCGGTTCGTCTGGGTTCTCCCAGGCAACATGGAGGATGTTCTGATGAAGAATCTGCCGTCACCATCATTACCACAGCCAAGTTCAAATTGAACTATTGAATGAATAAACCTCGAGATGCATTATTGCATTTAAAGAATCACTTCAAATGTGCTTAAAAGTAGCGAGTACTTAATGCTCATATTTCAAATGTGGTGGAGTCAAAAGTGCAGTATTTGTTTTTCAAATGTAGTGGAGTAAAGTTAAGTGTAATCATACTTAGTTACTGTCCACCCCTGGAGAGTGACTGAAGTGGTTCTTGGTGATTGCTGATCAGGAAGCCAAAAATTGTTCCTTCAAGTGCTGTGTTGTAATACACAAACTGTTAATTAGTAACTGTCTACCTTACCTAATGTGCAAATTGTGTATGTGAATTGTGTTTTCTTAGGCTTTTAACAAGTCAATATAAAGACGGAAGTTTGATAACTGGTCAAGTGCCATTTCCTAAAGGAAAGTTAATCCCACTTCCTTTACAATAACTGATACTGCATGACTGTAGAAGGCTTGCTTTGTGCTTGGTGATATGTGTTGGCATGTTCTGAGGTATCTGTTGTTCACCATATCAGTTGTTGTGAGAGGTTGATCACCTATGCAAAACCAAATTGGAAGCCACTGACGCCATCGACCTTACTTGGGTGAGGAAATGTTTGTTTGGGTATCTAGGCTACTGCATGAATACATGTTGAGTGTCTTTTAATTGCTTTTTATTTATTCGAAATATAAGTCGCTGTTGACTTTGACGTCAGCGTAGGATGGGTGAGCTGTAAACCTAAAGCTATTTCCAACCCACTCCCTTGAACGCGCCCATCAAGACTTGGCATAATATGTCCCTGTTGAGGGTCAGCGCAATAGTAGTCGGTGTTATTAACGGCTGAGCGGCTTGAGGCACGAAGTAGTGACACTTCACTATTTAACTCAACTCAAATGTCCATCTTGAGGTTTTCTTGGAAATACAGTGGCTTGAAGCTGTTGTCATTCGTCATGTGATACCTGTTCGCGTCACGATTTATTTGTGCCGATGTAAGTATTTGATTGAACACTATAGTGAGCGGTTTTAGGTCATTCATTTGTAACGTTATGATGTAATGGGTCTAATTTCATCACTGACCGGATAGAATGTGAAAACAAGGGGAGAATAAATGTAGCCTATAATCTGTCATTCGTAGTGTCTTCTCGTCGGTTTATCAGAGTTGTTATTTCGTTCATGGTAGATTCCTGAAAAATTGATTTCTCCTAGCCATATGGGGTTGGTTATTATGGTGAACGTTACTGAAATGCGCGATTATCAAGCATTTGGATATACTGTATTGTCTTTCTCTAACGTTTCGACCGATGTTTCTGGGTCGTTGACTCTCCGTGTGTAGCCTACAGAACGCATCTGGGTTCAATTTTGCATATGAATTGGTAAATTCGGGTTAATCTCTTCGCTTATGATACACAGCGATCCAAAACACCGTTTACGCACATGTGTTTTTGTTGCACATACGTGCAGGTTACATAAATATTGTAATACTTGACTAATTTTTCCGTCTTCTTTCAAACAGTTAAACTGAACATGCTATATCAAATATTGGTTTGTGTCTGAAATAAATCTTTCCACGTGCATATTTCTGGCACCATCAAGCTGTGAACGTTAAAACACGTCTTGCAATGCCAGGAATGCGCACCTCACCCTGAGAGTGTCAGGAGTTATTTGCTTTTTTCCCTTAGAAGAATGAGTCAAAAAGACGCTAGCACAAACTTCCTTCGTTGGCCAAAGCACATTAATCATCAAAGAAGGTCAGTTGTGCTTGGGAGGGGTAAGGGCGGACTGGGAGGAATGGCTGAACCCGTTGCTTCCCCTCTGTAGTTCTAAGGGCTCTATTACTTACATGCCTGTACATGTATCTACAGTAGGCTACCTGCCCAGGAGTATGTGTCTGTGTGTTAATAGAGGGTGTATAACTTAGCCACACTTTCTCCAATTTCTCGTAATGCTAACACCTAGAGTTACCAGCACTCAAAGACTCATCTGGAATCTCCAGTCATTTTAGTAGGCCTACTTCAATTTAAGAAATAGAATGTGATTGAGGATTGTACCTCTAAGGTGTAAAGTAAGGGATTATGAGCTGTGGTGCCTACTGAAGTAGAATCTTCAACATGGAATGTTTCTTGAAATAAGTCTGACTTTCTATTTATTTAGGCATTTAGCCAACATTTTAGAAGGTAAAATACCTGTTTGTTTATATGTCAGGCCTCCTGTTTTTTTTTTTTTAGAGCATGCCACCTGTCATGGAATGAAGAATTTAGACTAGAGGACAATCTGTCTGTCACTTAGCTTGTAAGCCACTTTTCTGGTTTTAAGCACACTCTCTCTTTCTAGCTCACCATCACTCTCTCCATGTACCTCTCCTGTCACCACAAAGACAGGCAAAGGTGTGCAAAGTAGGCGGTAGGTGGTTCTATGGATATGTCTAGCCTGTATTACCCGCCCCTCATTGGGTCCTACCTCTTTATA
Organism: Alosa alosa; assembly: GCF_017589495.1. NCBI lineage: Eukaryota > Metazoa > Chordata > Actinopteri > Clupeiformes > Clupeidae > Alosa > Alosa alosa. The sequence goes on from NC_063204.1 coordinate 28,095,111, forward strand.
GTACACCTCAAGGGCTTCTCTGAGGAGATGTGAATAACACAGTGCTTACAATAGATGTGCTGATGATAAGTTATAGCCAAGCAGTACCTTATTACTCTATCCCAGAGGAGGTGTAACTGAGTCTGCAGTGTATCTTTAGCATTGACATGGAAACATGCAAAATGTCCTTTGCATATGGACGCTCGGTGCAGCCCTATAAATAAACTGGCCCACTGTTTCTTTTAGATAAAAGCATACTCATAATATCTCTGAACTTCCTGCAGAAAGGTCACCATCGCATTCTCAGGTTTAGGTTATGTATCGTCGTGCATGTGCTCGTGGATGTTGGAGATAGATGCTTATTTATGTAAGCGATCCCTCACTCATGTTGGTGTGGCATCGGCATGCCAACTCCATGTGACTCGCTCCCTCTCACCTTCCCACACACTTCCTGAGTGAGAGTGGCCGCCGAGCAGGGTTGCCGACGCAGATGATCCGTCAAGTAGCAGGGCTGCAGGACCAAACGGCCCCCATCTGCCGTGCGGCCCGTGCCCAGTCCTCTCCCAGACACCGTGAAGGCATCCTCATGGCATCCCACTGAGCCCTAGCAACACTGAGCTCCTTTTTTTATCCAGAAGAAAAGCGCATTTAAATACACTACTACAAGGCAGCTTCAGTATTAGACAGGTTCAACTTATTGAGATGCAAAATGTCCATGTCTTACTAATGCCAAATTTGACAGTAGATACCAAACATGTTGTGGCAGTTTTGTCAGTGTAAGTTTTGTAAATCATAGGCCTATATGAATTCATTGAGAATGAATGAATGAATGAATGAACTTCATTGTCATTGTAGCAAATGTACAACGAAAGCAGCTCCACATGGTGCCACAGCATGACACAAGAACAAAACATATACTGTAGTACACAAAATGCATATAGTAAATATGTAATAAATATGACTAAAAAGGATACTATGAAGGATACAATCATACATTGTTATAATGAAACAGTATGTGTATAATGTTTTTTTTTTAAGAATTGTGAAGGCCACAGCGTGAGGGCGCTTATTTAATTTTCCATTAAACAAAATGAATGGGAATATAGAGCTTCATTATGTACATGCAACTGAGGTGAAGGAATCTGAGATATGCACACAGATTTCTTTTCAAATGTGATAATGTAGTTATGCCCTTTACCTGGCCAATAGAACATCCAGAAGGCTCTATAGGGAGGTTCTTTGGATAAGAGCAAGGGGAAGTCTTTCATTTTCTGTAACAACCTTCATGACCATGGCTTCAGGCTTGACAATGTTAATGTGAAGGCGCTACCATGGCAACTGGTTTGATGGTGACAATGGTTCAGCCAACTGAGGGCCAGATCTGTTGACCATGTGCCACATGAACAAAGCCAGGCAGCCCTCACTCTCCAATTAGATTTGACATCTTTGTGATGTGTGCTGTGCTGCACTTGGTCTGCACCAAGCCCTAGTAGTGTAGGAACTATGCTGGTGGAAGCAGATTGGGATGAATCACATGCGTTCTCTCTCATTTTTTTTCTTTCTGAGGTCAGCACTGCACCCACGCTGCCTGGGCAGCCCAGACCCCCAGACGGCAGGAAACGGAAACCCGAGGCCGGCGCGTTTGGCTGCTCTCTATCTGCCTCAGCATTCAGTCTCTGGGTGCGTTACGCTAGCATAGGCACTCTGCAGGGCTGTCGCTTATTTACGGCATTTTCTTGAGGTGGCAGTGGCAGTGCATCAGTAAAAAGGTGAGATTGAAGACTGAGGGTTTGGTAAATATATTTAGCCAACTCCTTTTCGCTCTCGTAATTTACTAGTTATACCATTTCTAGCCCCTCTGTCTTCCCAGATGTCTCTGCTTCTTTCTTTCTATCTGTTCCTCTTTGTAGGTCTCAGTGCTAGTTGTTGAAGCTACAGTATGTCTCTGGGAAGTCTGTTAAGATGCTTTATGAACTGCACTGGTAGGTTAAGATAAATTGCTTGCTATTCTGGCTCGCTTGTTGGGTTTACTGAACTGTTTTCATTAATAAACACCTCAGACAGAATATATATATTTTTAAATGAAGGAACAATCGCGTGATGATCACCTACTGTGTTGTTTTCAAGACCATAGGTCTTTTTTGTGGTCTCAAACGGCCACCACATCCTGCTGTGTCTTAGTCACTCTCTCTAACCTGCTGTGCACATCAGGCTATTAAGCAGGGCCTTAGATCAGAGGAGGGTGCCGGCATAGAGTGCTTTCCATCTGGATGAGCAAGTTAATGGCTATGCTCCAGAGGTCATAGTTGAGATGCATGTGAAATCTAACGGCAAGGGCAGTGAGAGAAATGCATTGATAAAGCTTTTAAAACCTATCAGTGAAACAAGTTTGTTTTTCTCACTCGGCAGTGATGCTATTCTCCTACAAGTGAGAGAAACCGATTTTCTTTAGTGAGTCTTACCAGTCTGCTGTAGGAAGTTCCCACATCCTCTACTGAAATTACTGCTCATGGAGGGCTCGCTATCAAAAGGAAACTGTGTGGTTATCATGATTTGAATATCCTTAATGCAGTCTCCAGATTTTAGTCATTTATACACTTGGCTGAGGCCTGACTCATTAGTTATTTTAATGCTGCTTGTTTTACCAGATCAAGCTCTGAACTTCAATTATTGTCACATGTTAATGTAAAAGCTGATAACTGATTGGTATATTATATTTTCTGTGCAGATTTATTATGTAGTCAGTCTCTCTCTGGAGCAGTGTTGACCAACTGAATGAGAATATTAAGAAACGCTTTTCAGGGGTGGCGCAGATGAATTATTTAGTCCCTGCACTTCACGTACAAGGCTAATAGGCTAACCACTGTGTGATCACAGTAAGGCTTTGGAGCAGTGGTGCATGGATTGTAGCAGCCGGATTCACTTAAATAGCACTTCAGACAAAGCAAATAATCTTAAGTCTCTGCAAATCCGAAAAGAGCCACCCTATCACAGAGACACCCTGGTCTCCATCCCAAAACCCACGGTCTATGCGTTCAGCGTACCCGCATGTGCCGTCACCACCAAAATGGCCAGCCCTCACCGCTGTTAATAAGATAAGCGGCATTTAGGGCTGGTGGGCTTATGTAAGTGACTCTATTTCTAATGTCAATCGGCCCCCGCTGCTTCTGTTGCCGCTGCAAACGCGAGCGTGAGTGTGAGTCAGTCCGCTCCTCAGTCTGCCTCCGCGTTTGATGCTCGAGCAGCCAGCGGCCCGGTGCCGTTGCCGTGGTAATGTGAGCTCAGAGTGCCAGAGCTTGTTCCATGCTGGTGTGCCCACCCTCTTTGGAGTGGAGGACTTCATCAGTTTGCCCCAAGCCTTCAAAATCAATGGGTTCACCTTGGTGATGGTGATGGCTTAATGTATTTTATTGAATAATATAGTGGCCAATATGACCGCAGTGTGCATCACAGTTTTCGCTCCCCGGTGTCTCTAATAGGCTGAAATATTGACCAACAGGAATGTTGATTAGGGAGTTATGAAAATGGCCTGCCTGTGTGATAAAGCAATTTCCTGATATCTGCTTCAAACTTTCCAGAGTTTCCCATAATAGGAACTCTGTTGGTCTGTGAGTCATGTGGGTTGTTTCAGTTCATGTTTTTGTTCATGTAAATGTTGTTGTTGCTGTGCGTGTCTATTGCTGTTGTGTAGGGAAGTCCATAGTTAAATGAAGTGCCTAAAGAGTTCCGAGTCTCATGAAGTAACTGGCTGCTTGTTTTGGTGGTTTCAAGATGCCTTGTTTCATCTACAACTCGTGGTGAGGTCCTTATTCTACCCTACAAAGACTAGAGGTTGATCTCATTCAGTGTTCATGTCTGTAAACATTTATCTACCAATACCTGTCAATCTGTAACTTAGTATAGAGTATGGTAACAACTGTGGAACTATATAAAATTTCCCCTTTGTTTTGTTCTTTTGTGATGGGTGATGTTGATTATTTCAGGAATTTCCTGATGCAGTTGCTCCAGAATACTGGAATAAAAGCTCTAACAACACTAAGCATATCCTAATGCATTACCCTCAGGCACGTCAAAGATTTTTTCACCCTGAAAGTGCTTCAGTCAAAGTGGAGTCATCAGATACCGTGAGAACCATTGGGCAACAAAGGAAAACAGCCTAGATCTTTTATATCACCATACTCGCACTGCCATGGGTATGACATTGATGTGGAGTTGCGTAAATCCAAGTTCAGATTGGGTGTGTTGCAGTCCTGAACAGATGTTGGTGGAACAGCTGGGCTGTGGTTTGCGATGGGCTTAGTCGGGCCGTGGCTGAGTGGTGACGCGCCCCTGTTGCCAGGTTAAAAATGACGCCATCACCTAGAACAGCACGTCCAGACTCGTCAATGCCCATTGGTCTCATCCTCATCATCTGCATCTTCTGGACCGCCCACAGTTAGGTAGGAAAAACAATCCCATAGACCATTCTGTGAGATCGGGGATGTGAGTTGAAGGGCTAGGGGTCAGTTTGACTTACATGCCGCTGTAACGAGTTTGGCCTAGACAAGTGGAAGAATCGCTAATAGGGCACTTAGCCTTCGTCTCAGGTCTGCACTCAGAGGTTAGGTTAACGTTTAACGTTGCAAAAGTGGTTTGTTTTTACAGGTAATTCTCATTTAGCAACCCCAAACCACTGACCCGTGGTACAAGGGGACCATTAGCAACATTTGCAAAAATCGCATTGCGGTGTGTGCTAAACTGTCCCAGATTTAGTTGTCTTTTTTTGTTGTTGTTTTTTAAGGCAATATTCCCACCAGCATTTCAGCTGCAGTAATGTAGTCTTATCCACAGCATGGGGGCCATTTTAAATCCATTAGTTCCCAAGTCCCTTAAAGAGTTATCCCTGTCACTTACCAGCTTAGAGCTGTGTCCCAGTTGTAGAGATGGCTACCCAAAATCCATGCAGCCAGACATCTGGACATGTGCACTATGGCTGTGGCCTTACTGGAGTACTCTTTAGCAAATAATCAGAAACGTCCTGAAGATCACCATGCACTGCAGATATGGTCTCAAACAGCAGAGTATTGCAGCAGCTGTGGGGGACTCCCTGTCTTAAGATGTTGACTGTAGCCAGATGAATTATCCCCAGTATAGATGAGTGTGTTTGTGAGGATCTCTGTGTGAGGGTGTGCTATTGAACATTAGTGTTACCAGCAGCTTGTTCTATCCTGGTATGACTCCCCTGGCCTCCCAATCAGTTTTCATTGCCTGCCTCCAAACATAAAAGTGTGAGTGGAATTTAAAGAGCCGGCACATGGCTACCTGGCGAGGAAGTGTATATGCTAGAAAGAGACGCGCTACTGAGTGTGTTACAGTGTGTGGAGACAGGTTAGAAGTACTCAGCGTTGGAGGCAAGTAGGTCACGGCCGGCTGAATGCCCCCCCTCCCCTCCCCCATACCAGGAAGTGGCACTAAGGAAAGTAGATTTCGACAGCGACCCCGTTCCCCATTAGCTCCCTGTTAGCTCTTGTTTAATAGGAAGTTAACTTTTCCTGTTATAGCAATGGTTATCAATACTTGTTACTTGGTTGGGGCTGGTGAATATAATGAGAAAAGAAGAGTTTGAGAGCATGATGCCATATGAATGTGCTTACAGCACTGTTTTACATGCAGGTCACACTGCCAGAGTTGACTAGTTCTGCATTGGTGACTGTACCTGCTGTGGGAAGTTTCTGTGGTACACAGTTTAGTCTGAGCAGCTCAAAATGCATTTCCTCTCCACAGGGGAGAGGAAGAACCTACCCTGTAATCCAATAACACACACAGCAGTTGCATTTTAGTCACCTGGCAAGGGAGAAGTCCAAACAGTATAACCTCCCCAGTGTACACCAAAACTCCTGACCAAGCACTTGGCCTGGCTTCACGCCGGATGTACTGTGCAACATCAAAGTGATTTCTCCCCATGCGTACTGGCCATGGCCTCTGCATGATGACCGGTTGTGCTGAACGCTGGCTACCCCGGTGAAGAGTTTATTTTTGTTCTGGGCTATTTCTGCGAGTCTCTCGTGTAGGTGGACCACCTCGGACTAGTCGCAGGTGCACTGTGGGGGACGTCCATTTCCAGGCAGAGGAAAATAACCCCCCCCCCAGCCAGCCAGCCCTCCACTGACTCCCAACCTTGACACCCCTCACCTCGGGTCACGTAGAGCTGCTGCCAGCCAGAGTGGGTTGAACTGGACTGGCAAAGGGGAAGCCAGGCGGTGAGGGCACTGGAGCGCAAGTGGAGGAGAGCTGAGAGAGTGAGAGAGAGAGAGAGAGAGAGACTGGAAGACTGGAAAAGCTGAAGCTGACGTTTGAATGAGAGGAAGTGTTGCACAAGAGGAAACAGCTCCTGTGCCTCCCATGGTCCTACTGCCCTGTTGTAGGAGGCCAGCTAAAATACTGATACCTTAAACAGATGGAAAGGGGTTGTAGACAGAAATGAAAGAAGGGATAAGGTGATTAACCCAGAAAGTGAGATGGAGACAAAAGTGAGGTGAGAGGGCATTCACACAGAAGAATTCACATCTTTACAAGATGCTTGTCAGTTTGCAGCAATGATGCACACTGTCTCCATGGTGATTTTGTGAATAGGTCCAGACCCAGATTTGGTCTTTCTCACATATTTTGTCTCAATCTGTGACAAATCAGATTGGGACAACAGTATGGACCATGTTGCTTTTTGACGAGGCACTCCTATCCTCTAGTACTGGTATTGACCGATGCAGTGGTAAGTCCTAGCTAAGGTCTCCTCTGCACTGTTAAATGTTTATATATTCTAGTGTTGTAGCTGTTGCTCTGTAGCTTAAATGTTATTCTGTTGCTGTAAGTCACTTTGGCTAAAAGTGTCTGCCAAATGAATAAATGGAAACATGTCTCTGACATTGTGAATATTGATTGTAGGAGCGAAAAGGCCAAGCTCAGCCGCGCACACTGCACACACATGCGCACACACCTCAGCAACCTACACGGCAGATGGTGATCTCAGTAGCGATGTATTAACGTAGCAGGATGAAGTGACACAAGGAGGTTGCCCACACCACTCATTTCTTGCACATCACTTAACGGACGGGCTAAAGCGCGGCTCTGGTTCTCTATAACCACAGATGTTTTGCGTCATTTAATGTTTGAAGTATACAATAATTAGCTTTCTTTTCTTTTTTTTTTAAGTATATTTTTTGGCCTTTTGCCTTTATTCGGATAGGACAGTGAAGATGGACAGGAAGCGAGTGGGAGAGAGAGAGATGGGGATGTCTGCTATTTTTATTAAACACCTTTCACAGATCCTAGCTAGCTAATGTGTTGTGGAACACCGTGGAGGCCGGGCGGTGAATGTTTTGAGCGTGTCTGTGACTGGTTATGACCTAAAATAGAAATAGAGAATAAAAAATGAGGAAACTCAGCTTCTGGTTTGTTTGCACTCTGGTGTCTGCTGTTTTTTTCTCTTTCTTTTTTTGGTCTTTGGTGTGCTGGAGTGGTCACTGAAACCTTCTAGTATATACTGTGAACTTAATTTCACTTATCTTTTTCTGAAATTAGCCAAACATTAAACAGACTTTCTTCAGCTTTGAAGATGACCAGTAATCCTTCAGAGTGGAAGCCTTTATTGCCCAGTGAAAGGACAGTGTTTACATGTAACCTTTTCTTCAGCTGGCCGATTGAAGAGATTTCAGAGCACAAATGTTTCATTTTAGAGACTCAGAACCAGCTGATACGGTGGGATGGACTCTGGGTGGATTGGAGAGTGCTGCCTAGACCTAATGCTCCTGGATCGTAACAGATGGGTGCAGATCCATATTATCAGACCACGCTCTCACACGCACAAATACACACACACACTCACACTCTGATGCACTCAGATTCCCTCAACCAAGCACATTTCCTCTCTTAGATATACACAGCTGAACTGTCAACAAAAAATAACCCAGAGAGGCTGCAGGTCTCTCTCTCTCAATCACTCACTCACACACACACACACACACACACACACACACACACACACGTTCATCTGCATCAACCTTGGGTGGGGCACTTCTGCCTCTAAGCTGAGCCCGGCAGCTCCTTTTTACCGGTAGTGGCCCAATGCATTGCAGCAGAATTGCATTGATCCTCAAGGAAACAATAGAGGTCCATCCCAGCAGCAGGGCGCTTGGCCAAAAGCAGCTGATGCAGCCCTTAGGCTAGAGCAGCGTAATAATCATGGCCAGGAGCCTGTAAGCTACTTTAATGGACAGCATTCCTGTCTTCAACTATGGATGATTCAGTTTGACAACTGTAATTGATCTGTGCAATTGCGCTGTTAGCGGTTTGAACAGACAGTCACCTCTGTGTGTGTGTGTTGCAGATTCTGAGCGTCGCGGGATAGACTGACCTCGGCCGAGCGCCAGGCAGGGCCTTGCTCCTCACACCTCAAGAGTCTGCCTGCTGGTGAGTGTCCACTGGCCGTCCACTGCCATCGGTCCCAGACCCTTGCGCCGGTCACTGTTTCATGCTGATGCAGTCGGAACTGATTTTTTTTTGTCTGTGCTGCTGTCTGCAGGCACTTCTCTGTGTCTGTGCCATGTGTGTGTGTGATGTGGCAAGAGCTGCTATTTGACTCTCAGAAGTGGAAGTGGACCTTATACATTGTGTGTGTGATGTGGCAAGAGCTGCTATTTGACTCTCAGAAGTGGAAGTGGACCTTATACATTGTGTGTGTGATGTGGCAAGAGCTGCTATTAGACTCTCAGAAGTGGAAGTGGACCTTATACATTGTGTGAGATTATATCAGTGTTGATACATGTATGACAGCAGAATGTCAACTGAAAGGATCAGCATGTTGCAATCATAAACCGGTAAGTGCATGCACACATTCCCTGTCTTCATGAGGCCTATGATGGGCAAGACAAGTATGCAGTACTTTACTGATATTCATTGTGTATATTAGCCTCATTGAGACCAGACCCTTCTCAATTTAGAGTGGGTATGGAATAGGTTAATTGACTTACGGCTTCCAGCGGAAGCGTGACTAGCAGTGAAATTAAACTTACATTGGTGCATTATACTCTTACCAAGAAATACACGTCCATGCTGAATTAGCGATTGTATTTTGTTGCCTGTGTTTTAGGGACATTGGAAATGGGTTTCAATGGCCTCTTGGCCAGACAGACCTTCTGAATTTTCCGAAGGTTTGTATGGGTATTCGGCCATCATAACATTGTATTCAGCAGCAAATATAAGCCTTCTGATAATCCTTTCCCTGTCCCCTGTTACTGCTGTTATCTGGGTGCTGTTACTGTCAGCTTGAGTACTGCAGGTTTATTGGTGTTTGATTCTACAGCTTGATTTAGTCCTCTGGTCTGTATTACTGTGAGTCGTCTTTTCTGTATTATCAGAAACCAAGAAGTCCTCTTTCTTTTTTATCTTTTGACCTCAAAATGCACGTTATTTACAGTTGGTGTGGGTTAGTTCTTGTTCTTGTTCGGTCGTTGTATGTGCATGCAGAGAGCCGTTTCGCACACGTGCTGTAGACTTTAGTTTCTCCCATGGGGTTTTTATGAAGTCTATATTTATGACCTAATACAGTAGCAGGGGCGCAGACAATAAAAGTGTGGCGTGTTCATTTAAAATCTTTACTTTATAAACAGACTCATAAAACAGCTGCAGTTTGGCTCCTTCTTTCCTCCACTGGGTTCCTCTCGCAAATTGTTTTGATCATTAAAAAACAAAAGAATAAGAAAAAATGACTTGCGTTGCACTTTTTTTCCTGCCAGGGTTGAGATATAATGGGCTGAATGTCTCATTTGGTGGTTGCGAAAGTGCAAGGCATTGTGGGTCGTTACGTGGAACACGTGCAGGTGTGACTTCCTCTTTCCCCCCTGTGACCAGTAGTTTATGTTGCACCAGGGTGAAAGGTCAGTTGTCGTGATTCATGGAAAATGAGGTATGGTGATGGCTGCTATGCCCAGGGACAGTGATCAACCCCACTGGCCTGTGGTAGTTAAACTAGACATCAGAAATCGGCCACTAGTCATAAGAGTTTTAATTTTGGCAGTGAAGCCTTGATTGGATGACCACTCAATGACCACTGGCTGACCATTTGCAGATGGAAAGTCAATGTAGCCTATATGATTGATCATCCCGCACATGGACACACTCACATGTTCGCACGTGTGCGGGCACACATGCACACATACATTCACACATTTTCATGTTGCAGGAAATGCCTTCACTGAACAGGAAGAGTAGTTCTTGAGTCATCAAGGGTGTTTTTAAATGAAAAGGTTTCAAATGTAATGAAATAAATGTGCCTACATCACGTTCCCATCCCTGACACTTTAATAGGTACCAGCATGGATAGCGTTTACCTCATGAGACAACTGAACCTCCACTAGGGTTGCAAAGGGGCGGAAAATTTCCGGTAAATTTCCGGAAACTTTCCGGAAACTTACCATGGGAAGTTAAGATGGGGAATTTTGGAAATATTCCAAATTGGAAACTTTAATGGTATTAAAGGAAATGATGGGAATTAATTGGAATTTACGGGAACGGGAACATTTTGTTTCGTAAAAAGCAATATGATTTGAATGTTCGTATTTGCTAGCGGGAATCACATTCTCTGCCTATTATTTACTAGCGTGCTAAACTAGCAACACTGAACTGCCCAAGATACACCACACCACTCAACAACAAAATCCGATTGGTTGGAACCTTTTTTTCCCATGCACATGAACGCACCATAGGTTTCCTTTATGTCTAGCCTATGCTGATTGCTGTGTGCATGTAATTGACTGATGTGCAGGGTAGAAATTCGACTGAAATTGCATTAAATCAGGTTGTTTTAACTAATATTATGCTCAAGATGGGGTTTTGTCCACTACATTTAAGTGCCCTGTTATAGACTAACTTGCCATATTAAAAATGCCCAGTTTATTCCTGTTAATTCCCATATATTCGCCGTTAATTCGCATGGAAAGTTTCCAACTTTGAAAATTCCTGGAATTTTGCAACCCTAACCTCCACTAGCATACTGCTGACACCATAAGAAAGTCACAATACCAGAGCACAATCTGTGTTGCAAGTTTACATCAAATATGCAATAGTGGACAAACATGTAACTTTTTTATTAGCTTGACGGTTTAGAGGGGATTTGTTGGTAGCAGGCGATAACATTGTTTCATAACCAGACCTGGTATGTCCAGTTATGGAAATGGGCCCTATGTGAACAACACAATGCCCTCAACGCCCCATAGTAACTTGAACTGGAATATTGAGAGAAAGAGAATAGAACAACACTCTACATTGATTTTTGAACAACCAATGTGAACATGGACATGAAGGGGTGAGCGTGATGTGAGCGTCTTCTGAAGACGTACTAGAGCTGCTCTGCCTGCTCCTGACATTCACAGAGCAGCCAGCCTGCACTCAACCAGCGGTTGCTAATGACGACACGACAGTGGGGGGGGGTCAACCTTTCCCCCCTCTGTTTGTTTTACCCTCCTGTTTCCATGGCGGCGCCGGTGCCAGAGGTAATCATGGGTAATTAGCGGTAGTGCTAGAGCAACGGGCCACGCCCCTCCCTACCTGCCTTATGCTGCCAGCATTTTCCATCTGATTTTCCAGCAGGTGATGATGACACACACATTCATGACTGCGTGCACACACATACACACATACGCACACATCAGTTCATACATTCCAGTGCATTCAGTCACAGTCACATTCACAAGCAGACACAGATTCACACTTGCATGTGTCTTGCATTTACCGGTATGCAGACACTAAAAGACATTCGATGTCTGATATTATAGAGCTACTCCGACCCAATCTGATATTATAGAGATACTCAGACCCAGTCTGATATTATAGAGCTACTCAGACCCAATCTCAATTTGTACCTGCACACGCACATGGTGTGTTTGTATGCTGGCGTGCACACAGCTTGTTATGTTGACTGATTGATGTACAGGGCTGGGCCCATATTCACAAAGAATTTGAAGGCTAACAGAAGCTCCTAACTGGCGATTTTAGGGGAAACTCCTAAAAATAATGGGCGTGAATAATTGTGCATCTGACTAAGGGATGCAATAACGCCACCAACAACCAAAACCATTCTTTGCATGTAAACTAAATGTAACGTTTCATTGTAAATCCAATTAAATTGTTTCTCCTCTTTGTGAATGTATGTCTTCATACAGATTCATTTAAAACATGTTGCAAAAATAGGCCTACTACTTCAATCTGTAGTGTATTTCATTATGCTACTAGGCTATTTGCTTCGTCTTACTCTATTAATTTAGGCTATTTATTCATCATCTTCCATCCTTCACAGTAGGCTTACTTGTGTAGCGCACGCATTCTCACCAGCAAAGACCTGTCACCTGTCACTCATCATCATAGGGGAGGTTCTTACCATCTTTCCTGCGTTATAATCATCAGCCAATCAAGGTGGTCACTTCAATCAAGCTCGTGCATGAATAATGACGTCAACCATAGCAACGGAGCTCTTATCTCAGGAGTTGTAAGAGTCTCTAAGAGATCTCTAAGAGTAGGTCTGAGAGGCTTTGTGAATAACCTTTAAGAGAAAACTCCTAGCTAAAATCTTGTAGTGCGATTTAGGAGTACTCCTAGTGGTTTAGATAAAATGCTTGGTGAATACGGGCCCAGGTCTGTTGTGTATAGTATAGTGCAGTGGTTTTCAAAGTGGGAGCCGCGAGGGGGTGCCAGGGGGGCCTCAGCAAGTTGGAAGGAAAAATAAAAGCAACAAGTAAATACATTTGAAAATGTTAAAATATACTTATTACTATTAGGGTTGTTATACAATGCCATTATAATAATGTGTCGCATATCTGAACATTATATTTTCCATGATAATGACTGGGAATAATAGTAGAGTGATAGCTCTCATATAGCAGAAAGCCCCAAATACAATTTTTACACACTGTATGCTCCATTGCGAAGTGCTTGTGGCTAAAATAATTATTAGGATTAGCTTAATGTATTTTTACATTTGCCGTAGTTTAATAACACATCAAGGGGGTCCTTGTCCAGAACCTAGTGGTATTTGGGGGGCCTTGTCGTGGAAAAGTTTATATATAAATGTATATTAAAATGCTTTGTGAATACGGGCCTAGGTCTGTTGTGTCCATTCCTGTAGGGTGTAGTAGTGTTGAGAGGGGAGGCAGAGGGATGTTGGTGTGTGAATGATTAGCCTGCTTTTGGGCAGTGTTTGATGCCCTCTCCTGTGTTTGATGATGAGTAGGCCTGGATAAAGGGGAAGTGCAGGCATCCTGTGTGTGTGTGTGTGTGTGTGTTTGTGTTCATGGCTGGTCAGACAATGGGGCAACACTGCCCCTAGCTGGTGGAGTTGGACCCAACAGGTGGTGCAATGGCTTTTTTTACTGTCAGTGGTTGAAACTAGTATTGAAGATGGAAGTGTACGTTCAAGGTGTTTCAGTCAATAATTCCTAATGAAAGCAAGATGTTGGTCCCTTTTTGGTGCTGGAAGAGGGTGTTGCTGAAAGAGTTGCTGGAAGAGACAGGAACGCTGAGGTGAGATTTCTGAAATGGATGTGATCAGTGATTTAACAGCATGGACAGTGTGCAAAAGTAAAGCCACCGCAAGGGACTAAAAATGGTGGAAATTTACCGAAATTCTGGACGGTCATAGGCTGACCTTTACTATGCATGCTCCGGCTGCAAAAAGAACTTCCTGCTCAGACTCTAACCAATTTTGGCTTCATCTGCTGTCCATGCTATTTTCAGTCATTGGCCTTGGTCAAGCACCAAGGAGTAGGCTATTCTCAGGACATCTCCAAAAAAGCACCTTTGAATGTCCACTAGCCTAAATAACATGGAGGTGACCATCCCATTGGCCCATACCAGCTGCAGTGGTTTCACTTGATGAATAAGTCTGGCTTATTTGGTGTCTCTCCCTGATGTTATTCAAAATGTCCCGAAAATGAATCCTGCCGCACAAGATAGTATTAATTTTACCTAGTCTGTGAAATTGTGAATAGGTAAAGTACATACATGAATAGTTTTGCCTGCAACTCTCCATACAAACACCAGGTGGCGGTATAGGGTAAGTTTTGTGGCTAAATATCAGAATAATACATAATGAATATCTTGCCATGTCTTATGTCTTATCTCATGTCTACTATCATTGTCAATTTAATAAGCCCCTTAGTTCTTAGTAAAAGAAATTGCTTGACTTGCATCTAGCTAAATAAATTGGGATTTCTTTTCCCCCAAACAACTGTGAAGTTGGCTGGGGTGTGTGGGTTGAGTGTTGTGCATGGTTACTGTTAGACTTTTAATCTCTTGTCCAAGGGATTCTTGCCAGAGTGAAGCCTTGGATACTGTAGCTGGGCAATGGTTACTATGGGACATCTCTGGTGACGTGTATAGCAAGTGTGTGTGTGTGTGTGTGTGTGTGTTTGTCTCTCCGTGTGTGTGTGTGAGAGAGAGAGTGTGTCTGTGTGTGTGTTTGTGTGTGTGAGTGAGAGAGCAACAGAGAATCACTCAGTGTCCCCCAGTTATCTGTGTTGTAGGATTTGTTAAGCGCAAAATAAAGATTCTGCAGAATTTGAGCTTTCTGCCAAGGAAAGTAAGGCTTTGGTGTATCTATGTTGATATGAGCGTTTCTCTGTGTTAGGGGTGTAGCGGTACACAAAATCACAATTCTTACGTACTTCAGTCAGTCAAGTCAGTTTTATTTTTAAAGCGCATTTAAACATGCACAGAGTGCAACCCAAAGCGCTCCACAAACAAGACACATAACAAAAAGACAAAAGATGCCGGACGGAGCGGCGTAGTCGCCAGCGTACCCGTGACACCAAGACATACAAGACAGACAACAAAACAAATAAACAAATAAAAAGTAAAAAATATATATATTTAAAAAGTGGGAAAAGTGATGTTAAAATTAGTCCAATTTCCAAACCAGCTGAAAAATGTCCAAGGGCAATGATGATCCGTGAACTGCGCACAGAGCTGTGTCTTCACATGCAACGCCAACAAAGTTCTTTGGCAACTGACCAAACGTGTTGAAATCACGGTTCGGTTCATTTTCAGAGCTCCTAGCTATATTTTGAAATGTTTTTTGCCGCTAATGAACTAAACTGGCATGTGGTCCACCACTTATTGTTTGCGTGGGAACCCTCACGCTAAAAATCCTTCTGTTGACTACTGTTAAAGGCTGCATTTCATACATTAGCTGTACATCTGCATTGAACCTAGCGTCCTGACCCTGAACGGTTTCGGTGTGAATGTGTGTGCCTTCACACCCCTACGTACTGTGTGAGGATTTGTGTGAACTGTACATTGCCTATGAAAATAGAAAATAGTCGAGCTGTGCTCAACTGCCATGGGGTGACTCATGACCGCAGCAGTGTTACACAAGTGTTTGCTGCATGTAACTGATCAGGCGCTGTGTAGTAGTGATATGCTGCTGTCGCTGGTGTATCAGTAATCCTCTGGGTAAACGCTGCTGCCATACAAACTGCCTCCGTATCTCCTAACATCCCCCCCATGGTCAGTAGTATCAGCTGACACGGGCCTCCTCTCCAGACGGGGGCATTTCTGCTGGCGGTGGCTTACTGTTCCCAGACCATCGGGAGTGACTCCTGTGTCCTCCACGCTGCCCAGCTGTCTTGTCGACGGCGACGTGGCGTACACCAGAGGGCGCTCTATGACCACCCCATCCACCCGTCTGGTGCAAAGCCAAGCGGAGCGGAGCGCTGGCAGGCTGGCTGGCGTCTCCTGCATCAGAGGCAGCCGAGCGCTGGCAGTGCCCCACCCTTGGTGCAGCACCGTGCCCTTCCAGGGTCATTTCCAAAATACACTCCACACACTGTATACATTTGGAATTACTCCTTAAACAATTTATGTTTGTAAAATACAAAATGTGCTGCGGGTTTTGTGTGTGTGTGTGTATCTGTCTGTCTGTCTGTTTTTATGGGGAGTGTGGTTGTGTAGAAGAGTGTGTGAGCCATCTTTTCCAGTTGGTTTTCTCGGTGAGTCAAAGATGGCTCAAAGGTCATGGGATAAAGATTATGATCGGGCATGCAATGGGCACCCCTGAGGGGGGGGGTGAAGGCTGCCATGGTGACCTGTGTCACCATGGGGTCCTTAATCACCCCACTCAGGGCAACCTGTCTTGTGCCTGCAGAGCATGGTGGCAAGGAGAGAGAGGTGGGAGTGACTCCCACCAACCCCTGCAGCAGTTTCATCCATATGCAGAGGTGTGTGTGTGTGTGTTAGTCTGCGTGTGTTTGTGTGTGGGTGTGTGTGTGTGTATGTGGCAGGTTGCAGCAGTACTTGTTGTTCCTGCGCCACTCTACAAATCTTGTGCCCAACACTCTCCTTGGCAAGCTGTCAAGCCCCTAGAAACTCTGCTTGGTTTCCTGATGTCCATATCTGATCACCTCAGTTCTAAATGTTTGAGGATCTCTCACTCTCTCACACACACACACACACACACACACACACACACATGCGGTGTGTGTTTAAGAGATTGCAAGTCCTTCCTCATCAGTGCTGCCTGTTCTGACACAGCAGCAAAAAAAGCATTGTGCATCCATCACCGTTGCTAAGCACCTGACACCTCGACCTGCTCATCTGTCAGCATTGTGTGTGTGTGTTGGGATAGAGAGAGAGAGAAAGAGAGAGTCTGATCTGGTGGTAAACACAAACTCAAATCACACACATGGCCCTCCTTTGAAAGATTACCTGGATCTCACCGACTCTCTTCGAGTTCAAAACAGGTTGTTTTTGTTGTGGATTCTTTGATGTTCTTTTCTCCCGTCAGCAGTGCTGTTTGCCGTTCTGTAACTGCGCATTAGCGCCGGCAGCAGCAGTGGCGGCTTGCTTTGGAGAATAACACTGGGGGTTTCCATGGTTTCGGGCCGTGCTGGTGAAAGGTACGAGCGGGACTGAGCCGAGTCCATTGTGAGGGGGATTAACCCAGAACCCCGTGCTTCTCTCTCTCCTTCCTCTCCTGCGCCTCCTTCCTGCCTCCGTAAGACTAAACCCCTCCACCACCACCACACCTCCCCAAAAAATCCTCCACCACGAGATGTGTGTGTGTGTGTGTGTGTGTGTGTGTGTGTGTGTGTTGGGGGGGTGTTTTTGTAGTCTTACAACAGAGTAGGAATACATTGAATCCATTTTGGGAACACCAAGTCCTACAGTGCGAACTGTTTTATTTGTGAATTTTAAAAGGGGGAATGTAGATGCATGTGGGGGCACTATCTCTCTCTTTTATACACACACACACACACACACACACACACACACACACACACACACACACACACACGCTTCTTGTCCTTTCTCCTATTCAAATTTTAATCTTTCTAAGTGGGAGCTGGATGTGTTGAATATTAATGTGACTTTGAGCTGCAGCTGATGGGTCCTGATGATAATTACTCTAATAAAGATTGAGGATGAAGGGACTGATGAGTGCTGAAAGCCAATGGATGGTAGAGCAGCCTGACTGTGTGTGTGTGTGTGTGTATGTGTGTGTGTTTGGAGGGAATCAGGGAGAGGAAGTCAACACTTGTCGTTGGCACCCTAGAGACTTGCTATCTTGTGATTGGCCGATCAGATTTGTTTTGATTTTGCGCTGTCCCCGCCTACTTTTCTGCAGTGAGATGGGGGGCACAAGTGTTGACAGGGCATTAGTGTGTGTCTACTCTAAACTAGCAACCATGAGGGCGTGGCTACTCATCACAACAACAAACCCCTCCACTGCACCACAAACAAACACACATGCACACATAAACACAGTCAACCCCCGCCATGTCAGTCAGACGGTGCCAGCTGGGTGGGGTCAACGAGGACATTGGAGTTTCAGGAGCTGTGTGTGTGGAGCCGTGCGGGCTACAGGGTCGACTGGCTGGGCTAATGCGATGTGGCGGCCCACCCCGAGAATCTAGGTCAAGTTTAAATCTGCAGTCTGACGCGCCTTGCATCCCCATCCCCCTCCCAACACACACCCTCGTGCACGCGCACACACACTGACTCATGCATGCCCCTCACACACACACACACACATGTACACACTCGCCCACATGTACACTCAGAGTACATTTCATACCCACACACACCCAATATAATAAAATATTTTCATATGCACAGACAGACGTACTCACAGACTCCAAATGATTTGCACACCTTAATCAATGATCGATTACACATATTCACACCCACACTTGTCCACCCTGACACACACACACAGTGACACGTGCACACACACATACACGCGCGCACACAAAACCGACATTACATACTCATTCAGGTTACACCTGCCATCATGGCCACACTCATGACACATAAACATTATGATGGCATCATACACATGCACATGTCTAGCAGACACACCCACTCCATCTCCTGCTCCCCCCTCCTTGCCCAGGCTCCTTGCTAATGGACTTATATGGAAATACTACGGCATGACGCTCTGGTCAGCTGTGCATTCCAATATTTACCCGGCGACACTTTCATATAACCTCATATAGGTCACATGTAGGTCATTTGAATGCAGGGCAGTCTGGCATGCCATCTTTATAGCACGCTTGATTTAACTCTGCAGCAACTCTTATGTAAAATCGCCCTATCTACGTTAGCATGCTGCATGAAATCTGTGCTAGCATGCTATATATATATATATATATATACTGTATGTATGTATGTATGACGGACTTATACACAGACACGCACGCATACATGCACACATGGATGTACACGCACTGCCCCTCCCCCCTCTCACTAATCCAGACGTGCTCGCTCTGCTCCTCCATGGCCGAACCCATGTGACTAAGCCGGGCGAAGCGAGGGAGGGAGGGAGGGAGGGAGGAAGAGAGAGAGAGAGAGATAGAGAGAGAGAGAGAGAGATGCTGTGCTTTTCCCTCCCCTTGCCCTGGCGCCTGTGAGATGGTGTAGTAGTAAAGGAGGGGCACGTGGACTGCCATGCTGGAGTCAGTACCGAGCGCAGGAATGCAGGAATGCACGCGCCTCCTCACGCACTCCACACACACTCATGTCTCGTCCCTCCGTTTCTTGTCCTCCACCTCTGTGTGATGACCCCCCTGGTGGTGATCGCTGTTAGAGAGATGGATGTTTTCTCGTCTGTAGGGGAATATTAGCAGTGTTTGTTTTTTCTGAATTGCACGGTAGCTGTCATAGCAGGCTCATACGAAGTAGCTGTCAAAAATGTGCTGTTGTGAACATAAAACGTTGCTGATGTAGATGTGTCTGTTACACATTTCCACGGTTAAACTATGACGTGTTTATGACGGTAGCTGTTGTACGTAATTGAACCTGGAATCTGGATCGTTTGTGTTTGTATTTTCATTTGAATCATCCGTTCTTCATTTGGTTATGGCAGTGTGTGGAGACGCAATATGTATTTGGTTAAAAGTTTGTGCCTCAGGTTGGTGAAGTGTAAAAACATCAGTGATGGAATTTCACCCCCCTAACCCCCCCCCCCCGGTCCCGCTAATCCCTCTGTTTTTGTAGCATTACTTCATCCTTATGCATTTATTCATACGCTCTTAAATCTTACTACGACTCTCACCACCCCCTCCCTCTCGCCCTCTCCCGGCGCCGCCATCCCATTGGCTGCCGGCTTGTTTTCAATGGTAGCTTTTTTTCGGCTCCATGGATACAGCGGAATACTAGGGGAGCGGTAGCTCAGCCAATCAGAGCGCAGTAGTGAGTAGAGAGTGTCCTGCGGCCTCAGACAACCCCCCACCACACACACACACACACACACACATGCGATCTCCCAATGAGGTGCGTGATGGGGCCGGGAGTGGACAGTGCAATGGGTGAGGGGTAGCGACAGGGCATGGGAGGGGCAGTTTTTGCAGGGGGGGACTTAAGAACGAAAACAACCTCACGCTGCCCTCACTCCCCAATGGGCAAAGCTGGCGCAGTGACACGCCCCCCTTCGATGGACCACCATGAAATGAGCTTAGGATCTACTACCAAACCCTGCAGCTCCCCAACCTCACCCCCTCCTCTTACTCACACACACACGCACGCACGTGCACACACTCTCTCACTCACACACACACACACACACACTCTCACACACACACACACACACACACTCCCAACCTCCCCCTTCCCAAAATCCACTCTGCCGCTTCCTCGGCTGATTCCTTCCTCCTCTGAGCGGCTCTGGCTTACACATGCCCGTCTCTGAGCGCCAGTCCTGCTCCAGATCAGCCTCCGCCACATGCTGTCACCGCGCCGCTACAGTACTTACTTAGCGTCTCCTCAGACGCGGAGCACAGCGCACATCCAACTCCACTTCTGTTCCACTGAGCTGCAGTGAGTTTGCCTAGTGGCACACCCAGTGAGGAATGGCAGCAAGTGCATTTTGGGTTTTGTGCATGCATCTGCAGTTTTAGTGCACAATCTAAATCAGCCCACGTGTGTGTGTGTGTGTGTGTGTGTGTGTGTGTGTGTGTGTGTGTGTGTGTGTGTGTGTGTGTGTGTGTGGATATTTGTACGAAAATATTGAATTCAGGCATACACACTGAAAACACTGACATCTGTTTGTTATTTCTTGAGAGAGGTATATCCTTGCTGATTTAAAAAGTATTTGCAGGTTTTGCAAAGGAAGATAAAACTCTGTAGTGAAATGCAGTGAATAAATACATAATTCCAGCTTTTAACCCACTTAATTTCTACAGAAAACATGATGCATCATAGATAAATCTGTTGCAATATATCCAGTATTGCAGAGCCACTAAATCGTCATATTATCCTTATAGTGGTCAAAGTATTGTGTCCGTATTGATTGGCGAGTCACTCTGTGATTCCCAGACCAACTGCAGACAGTCTAAATCAGCTCGTGCGTGCGTGTGCGTGCAGTGCTGTGTTGTGCTGTGCCTGGCCTGCTGGTGTTGAGGTCTGTTGGTGCGTGCCTGGTGCTGGTGGTTGCAGCTGTGGCTCCAGGTCAGTGGTGAGGTGTCAGAGCACCCCTGTAGTGACCCCACTAGCCTGTGCCCCTCTTTCTCCATCTCTGTCTGTTTCTCTCTCTCTCTCTCTCCCCTCTGGGTGACCTATATACAGAGAGAGAGAGAGATTCGGAACTGGCGTAGTGAGCTGGCATAGCCCAGAGCTCTGCAGGGTTTTTTTGGGGTTGGCACTGCTGGCACTACCACAGTAGACACACACACACACACACAAGCGCACACTGGCACGCCCCTGCCCTGTAGTGCTCCGTGCCCAACAGGGGTGGCAGCAGAGCATCGGAGAAGGCGAGCTGAGCGCAGTTTGTGTTTGTGTGTGTGTGTGTGTGTGTCTGGCACTCGGGTTTGGGCGCGCACTGACACACATTTAAAGCGCTATAGGGAGCAGCAGGGAGTGCTGCTGTGCGTAAACAAACACACGCTCTCTTCATCACACACACACACACACAGGTGCTGACCTGTAGATATCAGAGTTATTACACACACACACACACACGCACTCACACACACATGCACTCACACATAAGCACATCAGTGACCTTCATGCAGAGGAGATATGGAAGACACAGCAATAGTTTGCATTCCATTGCTGGCAGACAAACACACAGAGCCACTCTTCCTGTCCTCTCCAGCCGCACCTTAACCTTGGCACCACCCTTCAGCTCCACGGCAGCTCTCGTCCACAGATGCCCAGTTCTTGTCCCTTGCCGTGTCCTGCCCTGCTCTCCCTTCTCCAGCCCAGCCTGAGCCCCTCACCAGCCCCTGACCGCTCCCTGCTCCGCTCCCTGCCTCTTCCCTCCCCTCCCCACCCTACCCATCTTAGTCTGGCCTTCATCTCTGAGGTCTGCCACCTCAAAATCTCTCTCCCCTCCTGTCAGCTTATGTTAGGGACATGCACTCTCTCTCTCTCTCTCGCTCGCTCGCTTTCTGCTTCTCTTTCCCTGTCACCCACGCATTGGCTGGCACACACACACAAAAGAGACGGGCTCAAGACAGTGTGTGTGTGTGTGTGTGTGTGTGTGTGTGTGTGTGTGGTCATCGTCATCGCTGTGCCACCAACCGGCTGTCTGTACTCGAGTCTGTGCGGGTCGTCAGCAGGGTTCCTGCCACTGTCAGCAGCCTGTCACTCACGTCACATCACCTCACCTCACGTTTGCGTCACCCATCAGCCGTCAGGCGTCAGGCCTGCTTCCGTCAGGTGGCAGGCACGTGATTGGAAGGGCAGCACTACAAAACTGCCCATCTTCCCATTGCCCACGCAATGCAAAGTGCCCGCTTGCTTTGTTTGATTGATGTATTCATGTGTTTGCCTGCTTGCTCTCTGTATGCCTGTGTTCTCCATATTCTAGTTCTCTTCTCAGGGCCCATGTGTGTCCACTGCTGTGTCCTCTCCTTTTTCATCTGTTTCACTTTATCTTTCCTGTCCTCTCATCTCTCTCTTCCCACTCCATTTTCCACTCCTCTCATCTGCTTTTCCAGACCTCCGTCTCTCCTCCTTTCTTCCCTCTCTCCTCTGTGCTCTTGGCTTGTGTACATCTGTCTATCTGTCCTCACGCCCTCTTTGGGAGGGTGGCACCTCACTGAGGTGTCCTGGCAGTTTGTCGCTCTGAATTACATAAGGCACCGAGGAAGGTGTGAGTGAGGGTGACCCACATTCTGTGTGTGTGTGTGTGTGTGTGTGTGTGTGTGTGTGTGTGTGTGTGTGTGTGTGTGTGTGTGTGTGTGTTTGTGTGTGTGTGTGTGTGTGTGTGTGTTTGTTTTGTTTGTGAGAGAGAGAGAGAGAGAGAGAGAGAGAGAGAGAGAGAGAGAGAGAGAGAGAGAGAGAGAGAGAGAGAGAGAGAGAGAGAGAGAGAGAGAGAGAGAGAGAGAGAGAGTGTGTGTGTGTGTGTGTCACCTCTCCATTACCTGATGTAGGTCACTATTTTGGGTGTGTGTGAGAGGGCTGTGGCGAGGCGAGAGCTGTGTGTTATTTTGGTGCCATGGCACGGCGCCACTGGAATTTTCCTGCCCTGTGAAACTCCGCTGCAGGAGGTGACCGCTGCTCGACC
>NC_063204.1:28125621-28145621 GCF_017589495.1 Alosa alosa
CTGTCCCAGGTCACGACCTCCCGAGGGTTTGTTGGGCTTCTGATGATGACCTAAGCCCGCTCGCCCCTTTTCTCCCCGAACGACCGTGGGCGCCCTCAGCCATGGTTGCCCTCTTGGCCCCCCATCCCAGACCCTCCTTGCCCTCCCCTTACCCCTCCTGTGCCCTCTGCGTGGCCCTGGGGGCCCAGGCGGCGAGCGCGGGCCCTTAATCCCATTAATGGCCTCAAAGCCGCAGTCAATGAGCTCAGGCCCAAGCCCGCCAGCCTGCCTGCCCACTCGCCTGTCTGGCCGCCCAGCGCAGCGCCCTCCCTATATGTAACCAAGTAGGTCACCTCCTTTTCGCGCGTTTTCCACTCTGATTCACCCACTTCTGGCGCACGGAGAAGGGGGGTAAGAGACGTGTGTGTGTGTGTGTGTGTGTGTGGGGAGGGGGGGTAAGAGACGGTGTGTGTGTGTGTGTGTGGGAGGGGGAGGGGAGGGTAAGAGACGTGTGTGTGTGAGGGGAGGGGGGGTAAGAGACGTGTGTGTGTGTGTGAGGGGGGGGTAAGAGACGTGTGTGTGTTTGAGGAGGGGGTGGGCCAAGGAGGGAGAGGGAAGGGGCGTTCACTCATGCTTGACTAGCTACTGCGATTGATGTTTAAGTGTTATTAGATGCATTTGATTTCTCTTTGAGAAACCTATTCCATTTCCCATCTCCATTGAATTATTACTGATAACAGCACGGCTGCTAGCGAGCCGGGACTCGTGTGGGGCCAGACCGGGGGAGCGGCTTTAGTGTTGTTCCTGTTTGAGCGTAATTGGTCCCTGTGTGTCGTAACAGCCGTTGCGAGTGAGGCTGACATTTACTGGCAGCTGAGTCATTCTCAATGTCATGGTCGGCACAGAGACATCTCTGGGAAAGTCGGGGCTCTGTAATTGAGAACAGGTCGGAGAAATCAAGGTTGTGTGTGTGTGTGTGTGTGTGTGTGTGTGTGTGTGTGTGTGTGTGTGGGGAGGGGGACTAGGTGCCCCAGGTGCAGTAAGAGCAGGGGACACTTGCACACATGATCTGTAGGCCCGGCATTCACACAATGAAGAGACGACTGCTTTGAAGTCCTACTCTGCCCCCTCCCACCCACTATGGAGCCAGCGTGACACGCTCACTACTTAGACCATTCTGCAGTCTGTACGCTGACATGCAGGCAGCTCTAGTCCAGAGCCGTGGTCGCCTGCTTCCAAGAGTGAATGCGATGAGAGTGATCATCGTCTGCGTGCCAGCGGATTGCCATTATCTCCCGTCTCTGCAGTCAGAACAGATTCTCAGCCACTGCTGTGTATGCAGAGGCAGCTCTTGAAATAAGTCCCTCTCCCCACCGCTGAGGGAGAGTCGATCGGGACACTGCAGCGCGGTAGACCTCACCATGGGGACAAGGGGGATGGTAAACAGGGGATCATGCCAGGGCACTCCCCTCTCGAGGATGGAAAAAGATGGCCTCGGATACCAGGGCAGTAGAAGGGCGTGGGTGCCACCCTGCAGGGACACATTGCACATTCTCTATCTCTCTGTCTGTCTCTCGCTCTCTTTCTCTCTCTTTCTCTATCCCTCGCTCTGTCTCTCTCTTCCCCCACCTCCCTTCATGTGCTTCTCTTCCACCCTCCTGCTCGCTGCTGATGTGATAGCTTCTGACGGCTCCTTCACCCCCCCGTACCTCCCTCAGACTCCACGGGAGAGCCAAAAGCCTGCCGTCTTCTCCAGGGCCCCCTCTAAGCGCAGCTCGCCTCAGCCTCTGTTTTGGCTGGGACAGCGAGGAAAGTGCACTTCTCGGCCATTTTTGATCAGGCCCTGCGAGTGCTGGTGGTGGGGGGGTTGATCAAAGCACGGCGGCCATTACAGACGTAGTCGATCCGCTCAATTTACCGTGGCCAGGCTCTCTGTTTTCAAGCGACCGCCCCAGAGTCTCTACCCGTCTCCATGCCCAGCAGGCCATGAGCTTCTGCAGTCCACCACACCACCAAGAGAATGCCAATGGAAAACAGCAGATACCAGGGAATAGATAACGCTAATAATACTGTGTAAGATGCGCTTGTCTAATAATACTGTGTTAGATGCGCTTGTCTAATAATACTGTGTTACTGTGTTAGATGCGCTTGTCTAATAATACTGTTTATTACACGGCTCTTCACAAGGCAAGTAGAACGCTCCATTGACTTGAATGGGATTTCCCAAAGTTCTAGCGGTCATTATTTTTGAGGAAAGGACCTCTAAAAAAAATAATGATCGCTGTCAATGGCAACGGAGTTTGTGCTTCTAATTCAGGTCTTTCATATCACTACGCTAGGACTGGAACTTCATTCAAAAGTGAAAGCAGACGGTTGATCAGCTGTGTTCTAAAGAATGCTTGATTCAAGTTCAGCGTGTGTGGTTGCAAACTATTTGTTTCTCAGCAAATGCCACGATGAACGGTAACAAATAGGCCAGGCTATATAGGCTAAAGTCATATCGTGGGAAGTTTATTATTTCGTTTTGGCAAGTAGCTGTGTAATAAGCGGGATAATGTATAGAACGCCGGTCATTATTGGGAAAATAAGTCCCTTCAGGGCCGAACAGGTCCGGTTCGCGCTGTCTGGACTTATTTTCCCAATAATGACTGGCGTCCTATACATTATCCCTTACGTAAGATGCGCTTGTCTAATAATACTGTGTAAGATGCGCTTGTCTAATAATACTGTGTAAGATGAGCGCTTGTCTTAATTTGTTCCGAAAATTGCATAAAAGCATTTCTATAGGAGCCTAATGAAGTGGGTGAAAGGTGTAGGAGTAATACATTAGCACTTTATTTCAAATTTCCATTACAACAGATTTGCAACAGATATGTTATAGATAACAAATTTGTTGTGTAACAGATATTGCAAGAGTGTTACCAAGGTAGCAGCATGATGTTCTCATACATCATGATCATCTGTAAGTTTCTGCTCCTAATCTGATGACACGTTTAGGGTGGACAGGCTCGTTTTTCCAGGCGCGTAGGTGCATCTCTGTTTGTCTCGGAGAGGAAACCGAGCCGTCATGGTGAGGAGTGAAGACAAGCAAGGCGCTGACGTGTCCGCTGCAGTCTGTCAGGGGTCAGTGTGCTCCACGTTTGATGTGCTCGCAAATTGGCCTCGGCAGAGGAGATGAAGGGCTGATTGATGGCCACTAAGGCTTGACCCTAACACTGGATGAGTCTTACAGAAGAGCCTGTGGTGTATGTGTCTGGTCTCACCGAGAGAAATGGACACTAGTGCTTTTCCATCATTTTCCTTTTCTTTCATTTAAAATGACCTTAACTTGACCGTGCGAGTTTGTGCGAGGAAGAGATGTATTATCCTACTTATTTCAAATTGTGGACTGTGGCACACCAATGAGTTGTCCTCATGTGTTTTCCCTTTCTCAGATTGTAAAAAGTCAATCCAATCCAAAAATCCGTTGGGAATTATCGACTCCCCTCCAGAGGATCAGATTCCTTAACTTACCACCATCTTGCTCGGTGGTCATCAGCGTGTGTGTGTGTTTGTGTTTGTGTGTGGTTCAGGTCCCATGCTTGCTGACCTGGTTCTCATTGTCCTCGCCCTTCCCTCTGAATCAATCATAAAAAATAATATCTGTTCCCTGTGCTCGGCGGTCCCTCTTGTGTAATCTCATTTAGTGTGACCCAGTGTGGGCCCAGCACGTCGTTTATGTTATGCAAGAGTGCCAGGCGCTTGTTAGCGCATGAGCTTAATGCGCCGCACTGCCCATAGTCTATGCATCTCCACACGCGCGCACACACACACACACACCTCCTCCAGGGGTTCTAAGCCTCTGCTTAGCCTACTGCATCAGGGTCGTCTTGGGACTTAAGCTGAGTATGTTATGTAAGTGTGTGTGTGTGTGTGTGTGTGTGTGTGTGTGTGTGTGTGTGTGTGTGTGTGTTTGCATCTGGGGCTACATGCATTTAGATCATTTGATATTAATGTCTGTATTAGATTATGTGATGTGACCAAAGGGCCTTGTTGAAGCACCCAAGAGAGGATCACAAGTCTGACTCTGTTGTATTGTCTGTGAGCACGGTGTTGGTCTGCATAGGCGCGTTGTACAACAGAGCTAGGAAAGCTAAATAACAATCTCCTAATTGAATTGGATGAGCTGCATTCCTGGAGGGAATTGTGCCGCGGACCTCGGAATTTGTTTTAATGCCCGTTTAGTCAGAAACAAGATGAAACGTTTCAAATCTGCAAAATAGTAATGAGTGTTTTAGGATCCGATTGCTTCCCTCAAGAAATGTAGTTATGTGTATGCGCGCACACACACACACACTAGGAGTAGGAGCAAGTGTTTTACTGTTGTAATCCACATACATAAGTTTCCATGATTACAGCTTGATTCTCCACACTGAAACCTAATCACTGTAAAGAAACTCATTTGTAATCAAAAGCTCTAACATGATTCATCTTTGTTTTTCATTTCCTTCCGACAATCCCTCTCTCTCTCACTCCCCCTCTCTCCCACCCTATCTCTCTCTCTCTTTCTCTCTCTCTCCCACCCTCTCTCTCTCTCTCTCTCTCTTCTCTCTCTCCTCCACCCTATCTCCCTCTCTCTCCCTCCTTCTCTCTCCCACCCAATCTCTCTCTCTCTCTCTCTCTCTCTCTTTCTCCTACACAGAGGCGGCGCTTCACAGCCTACTGCGGGCCCTGACCAGCGAGACGTACGATGACCCCACGCAGCACCTGGAGCGCGAGCAGGCCCTGGCCAAGCAGTTTGCTGAGATCCTGCATTTCACGCTGCGCTTCGACGAGCTCAAGGCAGGTGTCCACTCGCCCGCCCACCTCTCCACCACCATCACCCGCATCCTCCACCAGCTTAGCATGCTCACCTGCCCATTTAGTGCAATCTGTGTGTGTGTGCCTCCGTGTGTGTGTCTCCGTGTGTGTGTGCCAGGTTCTCACTTTGAGCCAGTGGTGTCAAATGTTATATGCATAGATCACTGAGATAATAACCTCATGCTCAAGCAGTACAGGTCTTGTAACAAAGCTTTCTGCTCATATATTTATGACTGTGAGGTTCTATGAACATGCCTGATCAAATACTGTACATTTGCACATGTGGCGTCCAGTAGAGCTGTCAGACAAAAATCAGTCAGACAAAAATGTCAGTTTCAGTTTGAGTAACTTAAGGGGAAATTTTCTGTCCAGCCTCAGAGGAAAGAGATTGTTCTAGAACCCTCTGACTTGGGCTATCTCACTGGTTCTAGTTGTTATGCCAGGTTTAAGTGTATCATAGGGTTGCCTTAGTACCACATGAATAACAATGCATTGACAAAAAGCAGTTTAATCTGACTCATAATTATTTATCTTGTGGTAATAAGTGAGGCATGTGTCTTTTACCTCGCCGGCTGCTCAACTTCCTGTGTGTGTGCACGTGCGTGTGTGTGTGTGCTTGCATGTTTCTGTGCGAGTGTGTGTGTATGTGGGGGGCTGTATGTGGAAGCTTTGTTCTCCACACACTAACCTTTCCCTCAGGTGTGATAAGCGCTGGGTGTAATAGGTTAACAAGTTCCTCCTGCTCGCTAATTAGACTGTAATAGGATTAGTGTGCCGGCTAACGAGACGTTAATTAGCGTTTCATTTTGTCTCCGAGTGTAAGCCAAGTTTGCGGTATCTCCATACAGCATAAGGGAGAACTAAAGAACAATGTAGGGGATGTTTTTTTTTTATTCTGACCCCCCTCCCCCTTCCCCAGAACAAACGGAATCTTCCACCTGGGGCATGGCGGTGTCGTCGGGCTCGGTTGCCATGCTGAGCCATCTCGAGCGCTCATCTCTGGGTTGAGCTGAGTTCATGGAGAGGGAAGTGCATTTTCTCCCTCCCCCGTGACATGCTGTAAGTGGCTGTCACTTTGGTCGCTGGCAGAAATACTTCTACGTCTGTCTGAGATGATTACCATGCCTTACAGATGTCTTGCTGTACAGTGCAGTGTGAGAAATTGTTGCCCCTCCCACACACACATTCTCTCTCTCTCTCTCTCTCACTCTCTCTCACTCTCACTCTCACTCTCACTCTCACTCACTCACACACACACACACACACACACTCATATACTCACATACCCACACACAGATTCCCCCCAGGCTCTGGGGCTGGGACGCCCCAATTAGAGCCCCCTGCCTTGACTCGCGCTCGATAAAAGTGGGTAGGTAGGGGGGTGCAAGGTGGCATGCCAGCCCCCATTCTGCCAGCCCTCAGTCACGAGCCACGCGCTGACCTAGATAGCCCCTGCTGGCGCGCCTGCCAGCCGCTGCCTGGCATAAACAAATGGGGCCGTCTGGACTGGCACTAGCCACAACACTGTCTGGTGAACGGACAAGGGACTCAGCACCAGTCCGTTGTGCCGGGGCAGTGCCACGCTGTGCGGTAATGCCAGTCGTGCTGGCATCCACCATCCTGAACAATAGGGCTAATGTAGCGCCAAGCCAATTACTTTGACGTCTTTGCCTCGTCGGAGAAGCAGAAGGTTGACCGATAAGACCAGGGGGAAATATGGGCAGGGGGTGCAGTGGTCAGCTAAGTGACTTTGTGATCTGGTAGCCCTGTGCTTGTGCCAGAGTGTGTGTTTTATTTCTTTCCTTTCAAACTGTGTACTCGGGCGACCCCAGTGCCCCCTCTATTAAGTACACGGCTCTGGGAGTTTTTTTTATTTTTTTCACTGGACGGTTCACTCATTGGATGCCATCTGAATTTGATCATGCAGTCGTGAAGTCATCACTTGCCCTTCCACTCTCAGGACAAACAAAAGCATCACATTTTTCAGCCAGTTAAAGAGGCGTCCTTTGTTGTCCATTAGCCAGAAAGGTCAGTGTTTTGCTTGCACGCAAACACTGTTTGTGTAAGTATGTACTGTATCTACTGTCTGTGTGTGTGTGTGTGTGTGTCTCTATGTGTGTGTGTCTCTGTGTGTGTGTGTGTGTGTGTGTGTTGGTGACAGAAATGGAGTATGTTACTCCCTAATGTAGGTCAGCTCACAGGAGGACCTGGAAAAAAGGGGTTCGAATTGGGCTGGGGGGGGGGGGTGGGGTTGCTTGGTGGGGACCCTGTAAGCGCGGCGGGCGGAAATGAAGGTGGTGAATGATTTATAGAGGGAACGGAATGCCCCGAACTTTAAACGCACACACCCCTCAGTGCTAACAGACCTTTGGAAAAGGAGAGGCGAGATCAAGAGGCACGCACCATTAACGCTCAATCAGAGATGGTCCTCCACACAGCCAAATCATTAATCACGCCAAGCCCAAACCAAACAATAGGAGCTCTGCAGAACACCGGGATGCTCAGATCCCCTGGGAGCCTGCGCTCTGAACACACAGGGCGATGGAGGGTGAGTGTGGCCAGTGTTTGTACAAGTTGTATAAACTTTATGAATCTGTCGGCACTTCATTTCCTTCTATCATGTGATCTGTCATGGACTGTTTATGACTTAGTCATGTCCTGGGCATTCTTTTCACCTTTGTATTTACGGTGATTCAACTTTGATGAGGAATTTGAAGTGTCCTGCCCTCCAAATAGTCCTGCTTACACCTATGCTTCAGCTAGATTTTTTTTTATTCAAGCATAATGCATATTTGAAAATGGAAAATGAATGTAGTCCCATCATTTTTGGGTCAAGGCCACAGAAGTGGTTGCCAGCTCAGTTTATTTTGTTTCAAGGTCACTCATTTGTGAAGTGAATTTAAGCAAACTCAATGGCATGCTGAAGTTGCCGTTAGTGGCCATGAATTCCATCTCTGGTTGCCATTCATTCATGCTTGCCTAGGTAAACAGTAGCACACCATTCTCACCCACACTCACATGCCTGTTTCAGTCGGTGGTGTGCACATCATACAGAGGGCAGCGTTTTTTAAAAGCAGCCCTCTTCTCTAAATGCTGCTCTTGACCTTGAGGAATAAATTCTGCTCTTATTCTCTTTTTGGCCTGCTGCCATAGATCTGTAGCCGTAATACCCACACCAGTGAGCACGTCACGGCCTCTGACCCCTGACCAGCGTCCCTCTCCGTCCCCCCCCCCCATCCCCCACCCCAGTTAAATGATGCCCTCGGGCACCCAAATCCTCCCTCCTGTCCATCCATCTCTCCAAACTCCACCTAATGAGAACATCTCTGAGTGTCTCTCTCTCGTCTCGCTCTCTCGCAGGCTCTCTTATCTGTCTCTGTTTCTATCGCTCCATCTCTGTCTCTGTTGTTCTCTCCTCCATGTCTCTTCATTGTGCTCCCTCCCTCCTCTCCCTGCTCTCTCTCTCCTTCTGTGCCCTCTCTCTTTTCAGTCTTGCTGTCTCTCTTCATTCTTGTACGACTAGCTCTATGTCTCTCCCCCCCCCTCTCTCTCTCTCATTCTCCTTTTCTCATTGGCATCTATCCCTCTCTCTGTCCACTGAGTACCCGATGCGCTGTGGCCAGATCCAGTTAAGAGGGCAAGCCCCGGCCGCCACGCGCTAGCAGAAGCGAGAGCCCGTTAAAAAAAAAAAAGGAGCACGTCGGCATCAGCAACCGTCCGCCCCCTCCACCGGCCGGGCCAGCCGGCCAGCCGACCGCTCCCACTGCCCGCTGTTGCTGCCGCAGCAGCCTCTGCCAGCGGGCTAAAGATCCACTTGAGTAAAGCGACAGCTAATCCTATCAGTGTCCCCCTTCTCAGCGCCCCAGGCCCCAGGCGAGGGTTATGTTCCGGTGTGTCAGGGCTCTGTCATGGACACGGCGCTGTACTGAGCAGCGTTTTTGTGTGGGTTGGGTGGGTGGAGGCTGTGTGGGTGGTGGGGGTGTCTATGAAGGTATTGCTGTAGGGCCTGCTGCCATAATAGACTCCTGGAAAATGAAGGCACAGACATGTATTTGTGCAGACTCAAATTGCAAACACAAGCACTCATAAATATTCACATATTCCAGAAGTCTTCTTTCTAGGACCGTTGTTTTATTACACTCATTATGTGCACATTATTATAGGGGGAAAAAACTAAATCTCAATGTGAAATTACTAAATAATGCTCCCACATAGCATTAAATAAAAGAAAAGAAAAAATACTTTGTAGTACAGGTAATAAAATAGGCACGAGTGCTATTATGTACAAATAGACAACACCCTCGAGCATACTAAAACTACACTGTGTCTGTCCATGGAAAAGGCCAATTGCTGTCTTTTTTGGAAGTCTTTCTTATCTCTTGTGTGTTTGACTTGTCCTACAGATGACCAATCCTGCCATCCAGAATGACTTCAGCTACTACAGGAGAACCCTCAACCGTATGAGGATCAACAATGTCCCCGTGAGTAGACACACACACACACACACACACACACACACACACACACACACACACACACACACACACACACACACGCACAATCACTCACTCGTATGTTCCTCACACTCCTGTATAAGTACAATGAGTCCTTTTCTTCCTCTGTTCATCTTGGCTACATCTATATGTCCTTGTCTCCATCTTTTCTCCGTCGGCCATGACCTTCTCCCTCTCCACCTTTATTTTCCTTTCCATCCCTTCAGCCTGTCCTCCTCTCCATTTCATCTCCCTACACACAAACCCGTTCTGTCTTCCTCTCTGTCTCCCTTCCTCCCTTCCTCCCACTCTCCATCTATCTCCATCTATCTCCATCTCTCCACCCCCCCCCCTCCTCATAGTGCCCCCACTCCTCCCCTCCTCCTTCTCTTCCTCCTGCTGCCCCCACTCCTCTCCTCCTCCTGTTGAGCACTCAGCGAGACGAGTCTTGCTGTCGCCGAGCCGGGACTGACCCCTCCCTCCATCACCCCACCCCCCCCCCCCCCCCCACCCCCCCCCCCCCCCCCACCGTGGGGAGTGCCATTGAGTTCAGCCGGCTCGCTCGAGCGTAAAAACGCTGCAGCGACACAGACCCCAGACCAGCTGTGGGCCGCCCCCCACCCCATGGGACTCAGTGGTTCTCTGAGGGCCTCACACCTGACCTGGGGCCAGTGAAACGACATCCCACGAGGGGAAGCGCTCAGACCTGCAGCTGGCTCAGACTTGAGTGAGCGGCGCTGGTATTCCCCCCTCTCTCCTACACTCCCCGCAGGTTTTTTTCTTTTTTAGAGTTCTCAGAAAGGTGTCTCATTTTCTACGCCGGAGTAAATTTCAGTTCTCGATTCCTCAATGTTTTCATTTAGTTGTTTTTGCGCTGGTTTTTGCTGGTGTACATTCTATTAACTTCTCACACTTCCACTTCCACACCCACTCCTCCTGGCTGCAGCCGAGGCGAGGCGAGTCGAGTCGCTATGGCCCCAGGGCTCTGGGGGAGTCTAGGAGACTCTGGATGCCCCGTCCGTTTGAGGAGAGGACTGAGAAGGATGGAATTTTGGCATGACCTGGGATGTAGGTCAACCCACATTTGGAGCAGTTTAGCTAAAAACCTTTCAGATGTTCTGTGCCAAGTGGCGCTCCACAGAGACAATGCTCTGTCTTTGTCTCATTTTTCCCTCTTTTTTTTTTTCTTTTTGCCTGAAAGGCCATGTAGACGTGAAGACGAAATGTTTAATATTTCAGTGAGGAGAACAATATGACTGCAGTCCCCCCACCACACACACACTCACTCTCTCTCTCTCTCTCTCTCTCTCTCTCTCTCTCTCTCTCTCTCTCTCTCTCTCTCTCTCTCTCTCTCTCTCTCACACACACACACACACACACACACAGACACACTCCCACATACACCCACACACAGTCTTTGTTGTCAGGGTAAATGCCTGCAGCTCCTTTTCCCCTCCAGCTTCTCTTACTTACTTTTCCCTTTCTCTCTTTCTCTCTCTCTCTCTCCATTTTTCTCTCTCTCTCTCCATTTCTCTCTCACTCACACTCTCTCTCTCTCTCTTTACGTCACTCTTTCACCCCTTTTCTTCCCTCCAAATATGGCTATGCCATTAAGCAAATGGAAGCACGCCAGTATGTGCCATCTCCATGCAGCCAGCCGTCTTCAAGCCAGCTTTTCAAACAGCTGCCCACTTGAGTGGAACCAGCGCTTTCATCAGAGCCGGCCCTCGATGAGCGGCGTGACGGGCAACATCATCGCTGCCCCACTCCGGGTCATTATTTCATGGCTGGACTTTCTAACAGTCCATTAGATTCATACACATTGTACTCGGGGGAAATAAAGCCGGGACTCTATTTCCTGGTAGATATCTTTCCACCCCTCTTACTGCCGCTCCACTGGGGGAAACCCATCAGACTGTTACTGCTGCTCCGGGAACAGTTGGCACTGTTGATTTAATAATGGTTATGTATAAGAGGAAGACGGCCGGAGCTGCACCCAGGACTGTTAGCCTCTCGCACTTGCATAATGGGCCTCGTAGAGGTTTCAGTGGAGTCCGCTGTTAGCATCACATAGTGCAGCATTATACTGTAAAATATAAAAGCTTACAGTTTCCACGGCTATGTGGACGTGATCTTCCCGGCAGCCCGGAATTGATTGTCTCAGTGGACGTGTGAAATTCATCTACATAGTACACTGGAATGATTTATTTATTCTATATGCTGAGTCGGAAGCTAACAATGAATTTTAAAGATGGCCAGTCAGCTGTGTAATGACTGTGGTGTACCTGTTATATAACAGAGCAATTCAGCACATTTCCATGTGGAAAAAAGGTACTGACAGTGACAAAACCTGAAGACGTACAGTAGTTTCTGAACTGCGTTTAGCCGCCCAATAATGATCGCTCTCCTTTGATGTCGCTACACAGGCCGAAGGCGAAAATGAAGTCAACAACGAGCTGGCCAATCGCATCTCTCTGTTCTACGCCGACGCCACGCCCATGTTGAAGACATTAAGCGACGGCACCACTAAGTTTGTCTCCGAGGTAAGCGCAATCAGCGTCCGTCCCGACCACCTGTAAAATGCTCACACACTCAAAAATAAACTGTGTTTTGAGTGATTCAGTGGTTTATCGAACGTGCCTCTGTTTCCAATCTGGATCTCATTGTAAAGTTAGTATGGATCGGGGTGAGCGGGGTTCCTATTGATTTGAGCATGCTGTGTCTGTGTGCTGCCGCAGAACAAGAACCTGCCAATCGAGAACACCACTGATGTCCTCAGCACGATGGCCAGCGTGTGCAAAGTCATGCTGGAGACGCCGTAAGTCAAACCATTTGAAAAAGAAAGAGAAAGTATTTTGATCGATGTCTCGCACTAACAGTGATGCTAGCAGACATATCAAACAAATCAGTCCTCAGATCTGCTGCCTTTTACTGTATATTTTGTGCGTGTGTGTGTGTGTGTGTGTGTGTGTGTCTGTGTGTGTGTGTGTGTGTGTGTGTTTGTCTGTCTGTGTGTGTCTATATGTCTGTGTTTCTGCGTCTACATGTCTGTCTGTCTGTACAAATCTATGGCTATGACTATATGCCTCTCTATCAGGCCTGTCTGACACTTTGTATAGAGTGTGTGTGTGTGTGTGTGTGTGTGTGTGTGTGTGTGTGAGTGTTGGGTTTGTGTGCTTGTGTGTGATCTCCCTGTGTCAATATGTGTGGATCTGACACTCGTGTGTGTGTGTGTGTGTGTGTGTGTGTGACCATCCATCAGAGAGTACCGCAGCCGCTTTACCAGCGAGGACACGGTGTCCTTCTGCCTACGGGTGATGGTGGGCGTCATCATCCTGTACGACTACGTCCATCCCGTGGGGGCCTTCGCCAAGTCCTCCAAGATCGACGTGAGTGCCTCCTGCATGCCTGCCCATCCTTAAACATGTTTGCACGAGCACACAAGCATTGACCCTAGCGGTGTCTGCACCATGTAAACAGTTTCTCAAGGGCATGGTTGTAGAGGAGATATGGGATTTCTTAATATGTGTTGTTAGGCTAGTGGCCTTATAGTTTTTATGAATGTAATGAGGGCATTTAGCACTGTTATTGTGAGAATGGAGAGTGAAGCTTTATGTTGCAGTGTCAATGCCTGTGTTGAAGCTGAGGATATGCACTAACTTTTGTTTTTCTTTCTCCACTGACAGATGAAAGGATGCATTAAGGTTCTTCGTGACCAACCTCCAAACAGTGTAGAAGGCCTTCTTAATGCTCTCAGGTAGTTATGATTGTATTCCTCCATGTGGAACTATATATTGTAAATATTTGAATATTCATATTCAAAATCCCACTGCTAGTCTTATACATTGTGGCAATTCATAAAATCCATCACCAACCAAAGCTTGCTCTGCTTTAAAATTAGTGTACAAAGACGGCATCAAGACCATTTTTGGGATTTAATTCTAATCCTGGTTGAGTTGTAATGGTCACTGACCTCAGTGCCATGTAGGATCCACACCCTGGCTTGTAACACATGACCGGAGGGGATGAATCTGCCAGACCTTCGCCCCCTCTTTCCTTCGGGGGGTCTTGGTCAGGGAACTGACAGTTTAAGTCCAGGGTACATCACCAGTGCTGTAACCAGCACTCTCCTGCTGGATGACTGGTGGGGTGTGCACAGCCCCTAATTAAACGACTGACTAGGAGTCAGCCTGAATTTGCTTTAGCACCAGCTCTCTCCAGCAGCCTGCTTTGACGCGTCTGGTAGAAGGTTCTGGCTCTGGGAAAGACGGGAGTCGCTCGGAGGACTAACCTCTGGCTCAGTTCTACCCCCTCAACCCCTTCAACTCATCCCCTTCACTTTAACACTGCAGATGATTGTCTTTGAAGCCTCTCTGTTCATTGCAGGCATACACATTAGACACACTACTCTGGCTAGAGTCTGTTAGTCTACCCCCTCCACACACACACACACACACACACACACCTATACCTACAGTCCGCCGGCATCACACTCCTCACCTGCAGGCTCACAGTAGCAGCTGCCCCCGCCTGCGCTCCACCGTCTCCATGGCAACCCCCACACACACATCTGTGGCTCACACCAGTGAAGCCTGTGGGTCTTCCTGTGGTGAAAGCCAACTAGGACACGTGTCAATCAAACCTCACACACACACACACATACACACACACACTCTGGGTTTCATCCATCCGCTGCCATATCTGAATCTAAAAACGGCAGCGTTACCCTGTTGCTATGGCAACTACTGATGTGGGGGTCCTGTGGTGATCCTAGCACCCCTCCACCCAAATCAACCTCAAACCTCTACTGGCCTCACTGGCAGGTCAGACCACGCCAGTCAAGCGATGCTATTTTTAACCAATCAAATAGCTTAGAGAGGTTAATTTCACCACCCCTCCCAAGTCAGTCTCCTGTGTGTGTGTGTGTGTGTGTGTGTGTGTGTGTGTTTTGTGTTTTTGGCAATACACTGCACTTCTGAATCGGACAAAGTTGACTGAGTAAAAGAGTAAGAGTCCGTAATGACAACTGAATTATACTGAATTATTTAATGTGTGTGTGTGTTTATGTGTGTGTGTTTTAGTCAAAGTAAATTAGCTTGATAGTAATGTTTTAATAAATCAATTCATTTGAATAAATAAGCTTCTAACTGTTTTGGTGGATGTGACCTCTGTGTGCTCTCAACAGGTACACCACAAAGCATCTGAGTGACGAGTCGACCAACAAGGCCATTAAAGCCATGCTGCAGTGAAAGCTCCTCTGGGATCCACCTCTCCTCTGCCCCCTCCCTCCTCTCCTCTGCCCCCTCCCTCCCTCCTCTCCCCCTCCCTCCTCTCCTCTGCCCCCCCTCCCTCCTCTCCTCTGCCCCCCTCCCTCCCTCACTCCTCCTGCTCTATCCCATCACAGCCATGCACAGAATGTTTTTATAGGAAAATATGACAAAATCACGAGAGAGAGAGGGAGAGAGAGAGAGAGAGAGAAAGGTGAAAAAATAACAGCACAAATGCTTTGGCATCTCTCCCTCCCCTCATTTTGTCTTTTTACAAAAAAAAATAAACGTGAATGCTACTGCCGTTACCGGACGTCTTTCCTGTGCCAAAACTGCGTCGCTTCAATTCGCTTTTACAAGTCTCTCTGGAAAGGCCATGCTACAAATGGCAGCTATGAAGGCATTTGTCGTTACTTCTCATTCTTTTGTCATTCTACTTTTTAATTGAGCTTTTGTTTTGTCCTGTGTGAGGGAGGGGGGAATGTTTTGACTTGAAATTTCAAAAGAGAGAGATATACATAGAGAAATATATATATGAATATATATTATTTTTATTTGAATTAATATTTAATATTTCATCCTCTGCATGACAAAATGATGTCTTTTTCCCTCTATTTAAAAAAGAACTAATACTTAAAATTCATTTATCAGTGTCAGCATTTTGTCTGTAAATTTATGGATGGAAATGTTTAAATTATGTTTTTGTTATTTGAAATGGTACTTGTCACAATGGAGATTATTAAAGAATAGTACTGTTTATGTTTTATATTTTTTATAGATCTTGATTTAAGTGTTGTTGTCTTTTTTCATAGTTGTATTGTTATTATTTTTTTTCTTATTTTGAAAACTAACTTTCAAACTGTGATGGGGGTTCAATTTAAGTGGAAGTCCGGTGTGAAATGTTGACTTGTGCTGTCGGGAAACAATAAAAACTGCTTTCATGTTTTTGTACATCAGCTTTTGCGCAGATTTGTTTTTCCCTCTTTGAGCACCCATATGTGGACAGGATGTCTCTAATTAAGGGTGAGAAGGGTAATGTGTTAGGCCAAAGAGGGCAGTTTAAAAGACGTTCAAACACTTGTAATGGTCTTTTAATGGTCTCTTTTATTGTCTCTCCATTGTTGCGTCCCATTTTCGCTCTTCAAGAGTGGCAGCTCAGATTGTCTGAGCAATCTTCAAAGGCTAATTAAGTCTTTTATTCTGAACTAAATGTCTCATTCTCCTCAACATTTTTTTTCTGTTCAATTTGTCCTTACATTACTTCTCTCTCTCTCTCTCTCTCTCTCTCTCTCTCTCTCTCTTTCTCTATCTCTCTCTCTTTCTCTATCTCTCTCTCTATCTCTCTGCTCTCTTGTCCATTTTAATCCTGTCTAATGTAAACTGTTATGCTATGTTTCCATTACTAATCCTACAGAGATGTTTCATCTAAAGTAGTCTGTATAGCAATATGAAGCTGGAACACCTTCCCCTTTACTCTTGGCACAAACATCATCTCACAAATCAATTCTCAGTGCACGATCAATGACTGCATATTAAAGGTCATAAAGTTTGATCGAACATAAAAGTCAATACTCCTATGCACATTATGCTTGCGTTGCTCAGGCAGAACTATTAGCAATTGAGATTAAACACAGTATTAATGATTCTTTGTGATTACTTGCTAATTGACTACATTAAATAATTAGTAATTCTGTAGTGCAACATTGACTGTGTAATCTGCTGCTGGGTTCCGTGTTGATAAAAATGAAATGGCAAACGTCTCTATTCATGC
The DNA here is from genome assembly GCF_017589495.1 of Alosa alosa. Taxonomy (NCBI): domain Eukaryota; kingdom Metazoa; phylum Chordata; class Actinopteri; order Clupeiformes; family Clupeidae; genus Alosa; species Alosa alosa. The sequence continues at coordinate 28,141,971 of NC_063204.1, forward strand.
TTTTGGGCTCCACTATAAATGTGTGCTATATTGTGTAGTGGGGAAAGCTGCTGTGGCTCTTGGGCTAGCATCTCTAGGTCTTTTTGGGGGTTCTGCACTCGCAGTGGACGCCGAACAGGACGTCTGCATGGGAATCGGGGTCACTCCAATTCCCCAATTTGCGTAGCGAGGTCACTCGTGCATTGCCAGGTCTGCCAGAATTGTGCTTACGTTGCCAAAGTGGACAAAACAAACAAAAAAAAGCGGGGCAAAGGGGGAAAAAAATACTCCGCCCGTCCTTTTGACTTTCAGCATTGTCTGTTCGTGCGAGGAGCACCAGACTGCCTGCTTGCCCACACCTCCTGCTTTCCCTCCAGAGAAGAGAGAGAGAGAGAGGGACAGACGGTTGGGGAATGGGATGGGAAGAAGAGGGTGTGGTGAAGATCTGGTTGGATAGTGGCGCTCTGCAGTAGCTCAGGGCAGAGAGGAAGGTCAGAGGGAGAGGAGAAAGTGCAAGAAGGAAAGGGAGGGAGGAAAGGAGAGAGATGGGTTTGGAAAGGGAGGGAGGGAGGAAAGGAGAGAGAGAGGGATGGGTTTGGCTTGGACAGGATCTTGCGGTACCATTGCTACAGAGATGATCAAAGAGAGAGAGAGAGATCGAGAACGTGTGGTCCTATGTGGGCACTGCAGTGGGCTCTGCATTATGGCAGTAGTACACTCCGGGTCAGAGAGAGAGAGAAAGAGAGAGAGCTGGTTGCTGGGCGTGGCTGGCTGCATCTGTGCAGGAGTGCTTTGGAGAGAGAGAGAGAGTTGAGTAGAGGGGGAGTAGTGGGGAGATAGGGGCTTGCTATGGGTGGGTCCTCCTCCTCTGCAGCATCAAAGTGCTTAGTGTCACTGTAAGGAAAAATAGAAGAGAAAAGATATGGGGCAGGGTCTGCTGTGTGTGTGTGTGTGTGTGTGTGTGTGTGAGTGTGCCTGCTCCTCCCGCTGCCTAACCCACTTTCAGTTTGAGGTTGAAGTGACCTTCTAAAAAGGACAATCGTTGGTCACCTTCGCTGTGACTTTGAATTTCCTTTGAAAAACCACCCAGCACGAGACCATCATTTGGGTAGAGATGCACGCACACACACGCACACACACACACACACACACACACACACACACTCACACACACACACACACGCACACAAAATGTTACCTCCAGCACCAGCACCACTTCAATCTCCTCGCTCCTTAGTCGCACGCCAGACACACCCGTGGAAGCCACCGAAAACATGAGTCGCTGCTCACGTGCCTTTTGAGACCCCCACTCCCACTGGGGTCTCCGGGTCTCTGAGGTATGAGAATTGGCTCCAGGAGGGTGGAGGAGGTTGGGGTGGGGGGTGGATTGAGTGGATTTTCTTTTTTTTTTGTGGGGTTGTCTTTATGGGAAAGGGGGAGACGGTAAGTCTCTTGCATAGCCCCTAGTCTGACTGCTCTCCGAAAAACTCCCAGGTTCAGCTGTGTGTCTAATCGATGTCATGGCCCCACCACGACCACACCAGCACCATCCCATACACAAACATTCACTACACACAGACACACACACATATTTGCACATACACACACACACACACACACACACGCACACACTCGGAAACACTCACTACACAAACACTCACACACACACAAACACACACGCTCACAAACACTCACGCACGCACGCGTGCACACACACACACACACACACACACACACACACGCAAACAGTCATCCTGTGTGTTCTGCTCCCAGGAAAGAACTCAGCATTCTCCACGGCTTGGGCAGAGGCTCTCAGGTGAATCTCCAAATTCCTGCTAGTTTTTCTTTTTCTTCTTCAAACTTTATCCATCTCTTCCTCCTGGGCTCTGGGATCCTCACGGCTCTCCAAGGGGTGATGGAGGGAAAGGGCGGAGGCATGGAGAGAGAGCGAGAAGGGAGAGAGAGAGAGAGAGAGAGAGAGAGAGAAAGAGATCATCCTCACCGCATGAGAATGACCTTTCACCGCTACCATGTAGGTCGTAATCATCTCAGGGCCTCTGCACTTTCTCTGTCTCACTCTCTTCTCTCTCTCTCTCTCTCTTTCTTTCTCTCTCCTCTGGCTGGCTGCCGGTGTCGCTCAGAGGATTCATGATTACCGAGTCTTCACACCCTGTCGGTCTGGACATCACTTTTCCCTGACCCGCCAGCCATCCCTCACCCCGACCTGACAGCCCTCATCTAAGACCTCACTGTCCCTGAGTCCCGTTAGAGCAGACCGGCCATATATCCACGCACTCGTGAGGAATCTGCGGATGAAGTTACATCCGTCACCCCAATGTTCTTCGCTTAACACCAAGCAGGTGTCAGAGAAACCATGGCACCTCAATAAAACCATGTAATCCTCAAATGAGCTTTTTTTGCACTTTGACTTGTTTTTGTCTTGTGTTGACGGCATGGCATGTCCTTAATGTCAGTGTGTTTTTCATGTACAGTATAATTGCCCTTGTGATGTTCAGCACAGCCGCTCTCAGACCTGCATAATAAGCAGCCAACGTGAAAAGGTCAATGGATAGCAGCATTTCATTTCATGAGATTGAATGTATTCTCTCACTCTCTCTCTCTCTCTTTCTGTGTGTAGGTCGTTATGAGCGACACAGAAATAGACATTTCACTAGTTCCTGAGAATTCACAGGTTTTGGTGGGGAGAGCAATACTGTGTGACTCGAGACGGGTAAACCACACTTCAACTGTGCACTGCTGATTCACCACACAGGTTTCTGAATGGGAGGAAGAGCAGTGCTGTTCAAAGGAGTGAGTGCCCCTACACTGGCCTCTGTCAACATTAAAATTAAAGCTTGTTTGTGATGCCCGCTATAGCGCTGATATACTGTATATACATACAGGGGGTCTACTGACACCTTGCTGCCTGGATCCTAAGCTAGCTCACCAACAGACGACAGTATGTGAGGCTACGTGGCTGTGAGTCGGATGTGGTGGTCTGCAGCAGGGGGCCCCACAAGGCACAGTGCTCTCCCCCTTTCTCTTCATCCTGTGCACTTCAGACTTTCAATACAACACACACAGCTGTCATCTCCAGAAACTCTCTGATGACACAGCCATCTACAGATGAACACCAGTAAGACAAAGGAGATGGTAATGGACTTCAGCCGTAAGTCACCTCCAATTGCACCAGTGAACATCCAGGGAGTGGACATTGAGGTGGTATCAGTCTGCAAATACCTGGGTGTTCACCTTAACAATAAACTGGACTGGTCACACAACACAGATGCCCTGTACAAGAAGGGCCAAAGTCGTCTCAACCTGCTGAGAAGACTGAGGTCTTTTGGTGTGTGCAGGTCATTAAGGACTTTTTATGACACAGTCGTTGCATCAGTTATTTTTTATGCTGTAGTCTGTTGGGGCTGTGGGTTCTCTGAGAGGGAGGAGAAGGTTAAATAAGCTGGTGGGAAGGGCCGGCTCTGTCCTGGGCTGCTAACTAGAGCCTGTTGAGATGGTTGGGGAGAGGAGGATGTTGGACAAATTGGCATCCAACATGGCTGATTCCTCTCATCACCTCCATGGGACAGTGGCCCATCATGTAAGAAGGAAACGCTTTCGCAGGTCTTTTATTCCATCTGCCTTTACCACTGTTACCACTGTTCATTTGCAAAG
>NC_063204.1:28148121-28153121 GCF_017589495.1 Alosa alosa
ACAGCCTTTTCTCTTCTTCTTCTTGAAGCAGACCCTTTCAGCGGATCCCTTCCCACTCTGTCCTGCTCCTGCAGCAGGACTAGTAGGCCTATCGGAACGACACCTATTACCGCCCGTCCCCAATTTCCGCCCTCTTACGTGTATGTGTCACTTAATGTTAATTTCTATACAAACCAAAATGAATTCCTAAAGACACGCAAGCACCCACACCATAAGTGTATCTTAATTAGCTATGTACCAAAAATGACATTTTACCGTGACTCGAAGAGCTGTAAACAGTGTTGTAAAGCTGCGTGTACAAATCCGCTTGAAGCTTCAGTGGAATTTTGATTTCCGACGAGAATTCTCGGTCTAACCGTTGATGTGTTGTGTGAAAGGTCAGAAATAGGCATCCACCAGCCCAGCACTGAACTCCGAGCGTGGTAAACAAAATTGGATATTTCAGGCAGTAAAAGCCCCGGTAAGAACTAAACCAGATTTTGTTCAAATCTACACACAAATGAACGTAAGGTTCATTTATCAAATGTTATTTTGAAGTATTGAAAAACATTGTTGTTTTAGAATTTCGAACGAAAGGGGCGGTAATTGGTGCTTTCACGCATACTTCTTTGGCAGGATTCCCATTTCACAAATGTGCCCTGAAAGACATTTAGCCTACCAATGGTTGGATGCCTGAGGAAAGTTAAACAAACATTTAGTCTAAACAAACATTTAGCTAAGCTAAACTAAGTTAAAATCCAGATAATGGCAGATTAAGCGTATAATTCATGGAGAAATGGAATACTGGAATTTCTTGAAGTACAGAGCCTGATTCCATTGTCATATTGCTGGGTTTCATTTAGACTACAAATTGACCCAGGTAAGCATGGCTATCCTGCAAGTAGGCCTAGCTCAATAGCATGTCTTTTGGTTAACATTAATGGTCAGACTAGCAGTCAGTTCAAAGGCTTGAGAGCTTAAATGAAGATATATATGTAGACCTAACAGTAGTCAGCACGTTAGCTGCCTCCCTCCTGACAACTTACAAGATGTGCTAGCAACAGATGTTAGCACCCTTGGGGAACGGCTTTAGATTCCACAAAGACTGGAAGAGATTGGTCAGTTCCTAAACTAAAAGGAACACCTTCCTGTCATGTAGATTTTAATTGGGATGGCATCAAACCCTGGGGCTTACCCTGGTGCAAATGGGTTATGCTTTCCTGGTTCCCTAAATTGAAAGGGGAACATCAAGATTTATCTCAACTTCTCATTTATGCATGATGACTGGTTCATGACTGCACTGAAGTGTTCAGCCCACCCTGTGTTTGAATTTGTTGTCCTTCTTTGTTAGGAGTGTTGTTCCATGTACATACACGGAAGGTGATCACTTCCTAAGTGTTGTGGATCATAGAGCTCAATCGGAATAGCCTACATGATCAAAAGATAATCTCATAACATACAATACAGTAGAAGCTGTGTATTCTGCACCATGAGTTAAGTAAAATCAAAGCAAGCAAATACGGTCGCATCTTAAAGGAGAAATCTGACAGATTTTTACATGGAACTTTCTTTACTGTCGATAGGAAAAATAACGACCAAAATTGGTGCTACCGAACTGGAGTAGCTGCAGCTAATGGCCAGTACTCCCATTGAGCTATGCTACTGTAGGTCTGGGGGCATCATCTAAACGTGCCTTTTTTGCCTCTTAACAAACTCAAAATGTCATTAAAAGGTCTGTACAATATAAACAGAGTCCTTATGTGACAAAACAATGCATTTTTTTACCCATTAGCTGTGAAGAAACTGTCTAAATTCAAAGTTTGTACAACAAAGTATGACAGCAGGCCTGTCAGGCCTGCTTGACTGCATTGTATAAGCAGTTGATATTGTTTTCAGCATATAGAATTGAATTTAAGTTTCTGCTGGACAGGACAACCCTGCAAATGTTTCGGAAGGCCGCTTTCCCAAGGCCTAAGCTGCTGTCATTCAGGTTCGGTTTATACAGGTCATATTTTTCCACGAGGGAGCACTTTCTGCATTCTGCTTTCTGCATCTGCATCAAGCCAATCATGATGTGTACATTTGGGAACAACACAAAGTCATTCAAGGGCTGTAGAATGAGGCAAGTCCTTGAGGGCAGTCCAATCAGCGTCCACCTCTGCATCGGTTGTCAAAGCTTAAAGACTCCAGGTGATGTTCTAAAGCTTAGAGACTCCAGGCGATGTTCTAAAGCTTAGAGACTCCAGGCGATGTTCTAAAGCTTAAAGACTCCAGGTGATGTTCTAAAGCTTAAAAACTCCAGGTGATGTTCTAAAGACTCAACAAAAGCCAGTCTGGTGAGTGCCTGCTTTATGCGGCTGATGTTGAAGCGGTCAACTCGGTCTTTGAAGCTCAATACGCAGGTTAAGTTTGGAGGCGATGAGGCGATAGGGCTTTGGCCTTATCCATGTGTGGTCATAGTGAAGTCATATGGAATGAAGAAGTCAGAGTCAGACTTATACATAAGTATATAGGGTAAATACTTATACCCTATATGGTCACTTACCATCACAAAAAAGCAGCACCTTTATATATTTAATAGAAGACATATTTTAGCCAGCCATGACTGCGACAGTTTATTGTACTGTGCATGGACGCAAATGTCATATAGTGCAGCATAGAAAGACATGACATTTATATTCCAGAGAGTAAAATCACATTTTTAAAGGCCTAGAAATGGCCACACTTTTCTTTTGCTGAATTGCCTCGTTGCCTGCCACTACTTAATGGCTTTGTTTACTCATTTAAAAAATGTGCCTCTATGTAATAAATGATTTATCTGAATTGAATTCATTCCAAGTCACAAGTCCCAACACCACAGCTACCATTGCCACTGCCATCTCCCCCACGTGCACATTCATGCATCCCCTTGTATGATTACACAGCTACTATTACCACCACCACACTGCCCACCACTGTCCCTGTACACTTCCCTAGTCTGCCCCATGTACACGTCTTACAAAAATTCAAAAGAGCACTGCTGCTGCACTTTTCTGCTGCACATTTCATCACACTGTGGTGAACCTGCAACGGTTACTTGTCAGTCATGGAGGTACAAAAGTCTTGAGACCCCTCCCACCATCCCTGACCATTGACTGTGCAACCATCCTCACAATCGCCTCAATCTGACTCATATCCGATATTTCATAAATGGACACTGTAACAAACATGGTGTGTGTGTGGGTGTGTGCAAGTGTGAAATCGCCCAGGAGCCCCCTACACCCCCCCCACCGAAAGGCAAAGGATTTAATTGCGGATGGGCTTTCCTGTTCTGTGGTCGTCTGTGTGCTGGCTGAGGGACCTGTGTCCTGTAAGTTAACAGCCTCGGCCACAGAAAGGGGGATGTTGGACCCCAGAGAAGGAAGTGTGAAAAGGAACCGTGTCATACAAAAAATAACAGTGAGCAGGGAGGGGATGGGAGGGGGCAGTGGAAGGCAGAAAAATCCTCCTAGTTAAGTTAATTCATGAGTCTTTGTAATAGAGAAGGAAGCTGTTCCACAGTAAAGAGCGAGATGGTTCTGCATGGCCCCTAAAACCCACATGTGGCCCATGTGCTGAGCTGGGGCAGTGGAACAGCTGATGCCAAGAGGACAGACATCTGGCCTAAACTTGCAAGACACGGTGCTTCTTACTGTGTAGTGAACAAATCCATGCGTCTAGCACTGACAGCAATGTGTAGGTAAGGTCTGCATTGTGTTTTTGCACAATCTGAGACCAGGAATTGCATGTGTATATGCCTGTTAGATATCACATGCCAGACAATAGCCATGCAATATTGGATTTCACTGGAATATGACATTTATATGATGCACTATATTTTTAAGATTTTGTATGGTGCAAACAAGGCAACAAATACATCAAAGAGCACTTTCATGTTCGTTTTAGTCTCAGAACCAGCTCGTAAAAAACAACACACATCCCTGGCATGTCCAACATTCTCGTGGCTACACCTGTAAACAGCACTGTACATACACTTAAAACCATAACCATTTTTGCCCTGAAGAATTTGCTCGCTCGCTCACAGAGCCAGAGGCTAATCTCTACACCATTTCTGGTAGCCTCCAGGCCGTGTTCTAATCCCAGCCATAATGGGGTGTGTCCCAGCCCGTGCCTCCGATGTTAGAAAGCTACACGGGCTCCGGCTCCGGTTGCACAGCTGTTACGGTGCTATCGCCTTACGGACACGGTGTATGAAGTCATGTAGTAAATCAAAACGGAGAGCTTCATTTCACGTTCAGCCATGGCGCTGGAGTTAGTCCATGCCCAGCGGTCCCTGCTGGGACTAGTCTACTCTCTGTGGGCCTGTATGGCGGTCTTTTCCACAGGCGGTCAATGGAGAGTCCCAGACATCTTCAGGCTCAAGCAGTGAAACAGAGCCTATACCATGACCATGTAGGGCTAAACGTCGATAGATGTTGATAGAACTCTCTCCTTGAGCTCCATTCTGTAAGATAATCACACTGCCTTTCTGCTGTTTTTCATTGGTGGTTACGAACCGCCACTCATCTGTGTAGATGGAAAAGCATTGAAGAGTGCACGTGTATGCAACCATTTATAAGTATATATAATGGTTGCATTCTATCTAGATGGAAAAGCATTGAAGAGTGCACGTGTATGCAACCATTTGCATATGGCATGAGTGTGATAGGGGGTAGGTAGAAAGTTGTTTGATTCAACATTATCATTATTATTATTATTTTGTCTAAGTCGTTTGTTCCGTGTCAGTGTCAATGTTGTTCAATGTGTTTCACTTTCGGAATTACACCATTTCACTCACCATTAGAACCACACACTCCACCGCTCTGAGCAGTCTCAGTTCCACTGTCTCTGCCTTATTATAGACCATTCATGAGACCCAACACACAACTGGGCGGAAAATCCATTCAGAAATCGTTTCCTCATCAAATGGATAAATGCTGATGCACACGCACACACACACACACACACACACAAACACACACAGACAAACACACACTCACACA
>NC_063204.1:28158121-28200621 GCF_017589495.1 Alosa alosa
GATCTTTCACTCACGTCTTGTTTGGTTTAAAAGCTCAGTGTGTATAGGACTCTCTGTTCTCGTTGGCGGCGCTTGTATAACAGTGAGTGGGATACAGCAGTTGCCCAAGAGAGGGACAGGAGGATCAGCCTCCGAATCATTTGTCAGTTACTGCCTTTGAGCGTGTACATACTTGCAGCGACAGTGCAAGAACTCGGTGGATATTAAAGGACAGAGATAATACTTATTTCCAAGCGATTGATGAAAGAATTTGCTGCTTGAACCAGTCAATCTAAGGCTGTCAATCTAGCAAGCTGGCTTGATTTTTGTTTTGCAGCATAAATATTAATACAATGTTTTGTCATTTTAGAGCAGTAAAGTATAATGTCTACAAATTGCCCATTTATCACACCCACTATGTTGAAAACAGACAGTAAAGTATGGGCAGTCTGTGTGGACTTGACGTTGTTAAATATGAGTATACTGAATGTACAGTATACAGTCTGTGTATACATTCTGAAACATCATGAATTACCATGACAATTGAGACTCACTGCATATATCTTTTCAAGCGCAATGTCACCAACGATTAAGCACTGGTCTCCACTCACTCCACCCTCAGCTCTCAGGGAGAGCGCCATTGAAAACCATCCGTCTCGCCATGGCAACGGTGTGCCGGAACGCTTTGTCCCGAGCCTGTGCCCTGTGACGGCCTGGCGTTTCCGTTCCGCATGGGCGGCCGCTGAAGCCCCCCTGTGCCGTCGTCTTGCGCTCCCAGCGCTCACATAAGAGGTTAAAGAGGCCCAGGATAAAAGCCCTCAGCGCTCAGATGTCTCGGTAGCTACCTTTGATTCCGGCACATGAAGTGTGTCTGGGTGCTTTTAACATGTCAAGCCTTTGCCGTGCAGTCAACAATGCAAGTTCCCCTTCTTGAAAGAGGGATGTTTCTTTTTACAGATACACAGATTTACAGATATTCACAGGTTCTCATGATACAGTAGCCCTGAAGCCAGTGATGACATATTGAGCAATGGAGAGCACAGAGAAACTGAATTCAATTTGATTGGTCTTTGTGTGTAATTAATCTGTGAGGATACTGATTTGGTGATCTGGACAAAAGGTTTGGTCAGTTTCATGAGCTCATTTGGATATCCCCTGTATGCACTGTAAAGAAAAGAAAATATCACAGGTCATGACAACACATCGCCTACACCCAAAAGGTTGAGATTATTTCTACAGTCTTAGCCACGTCCACCTTCATGTATGCCTTGCAAAGGTGTGAAATTCTGTGACATTCTTTAAAGGGAAACTTGGCAGGATTTCCCCCTCTGCTGGAGAAATTGTGCAATATGCTATTTCAAACTGTGGAAAAAGGTAACGATAAAGCACATGGATTTGTTTACAAGCTAGCAAAACGGTTAGCATAAGTTCGGCAGACAATGTGGATGTTACAAGGTAAGAAACACGATTTAAAAGCGAGTTTCTTGTTTCTCACTTCTCTTTCGGGGACGATAGTCTCAATGTTGCAAGGTTGGTTTTTTTCCGCCTGGGGCGCTAGGAGGGCGGGGAAAAGTCACCATTTTCACCTCAACAGGTCATTTAACCATCCAAATGATTTCTAAACGGGTTTATTACGTTGAAATAGTTGCCAAGTTCCCCTTTAATGCCTGCATAAAAGAAAAAGCACAGCGCTCCTGTCCAGCTAACTGTTCCAGCATTTGATGTTTGAGTTTCTTGTGACTCGTGTCCTGTGAGTCCATTCCCTGCATGGTAACCAATTCTAAGAAGACATCCAAAAACACTTCTGTCAGCAAGCTATTCTGAGCATGTGTGTGTGTGTGTGTGTGTGTGTACACTCCCAATTGTCAGTACATGTGCATGCGTGCGTCATTTATCTCCGTACATGTGTTTATGTGTGCCCATGTATATATATGGATGTGTGTGTGTGTGTGTGTGTGTGTGTGTGTGTGTGTGTGTGTGTGTGTGTGTGTGTGTGCGTGCATGCATGTGTGCGTCCGTGCGTGCGTGCGTTCGTGCGTGCGTGCCTGCGTGCGTGTGTGCGTGCGTGTGTGTGTGTGTGTGTGTGAGCAGGAAGTACCTGTCAGTTTCAGTCTCCAAGTTAGATTATGAGACTCTTAACCCTTGACTCTCTTGACCCCTAAGAGAGCCATACGTGTAGTCACTCTAAGACCTTCTTCTTCTTCTTCTTCTTCCTCGATGGTCTCTTCTCCTCTCTTCATCGCAGCCCTGACTTGACCACATTCCAGGAGATTCTGACCAACACTCCTATCATCACTCCTCTGAGACAGGGTACCTTTGTGAGCAATATGAACATCAAGAAATTGAGATGAATTGATGTAATTGATGTTCCATTCCTTACACACACACACACACACACACACACACACACACACACACACACACACACACATCCACACACATCCACACACACACACACACACACACACACATCCACACACACACTCAGAGAGGCAGAACAGGAGCAGTGCCCAGAAGGTTACTACTACCAGGAGTGTGTATATTATGTGTGTGTGTGTGTGTGTGTGTGTGTGTGAGAGAGAGAGAGAAAGAGAGAGTTGGGGGGGCGGGGGATGCAAAACACCTAAGGAGAGTGATATGTTTAGGAGTGGAGGAGATAAGATCTTGCCCCCACTCTCTGTCTCCCCCTGTAAGCTGGTCAGAGGGCCCCTTGATGGGCTGTGGGGCTGCCGGGAGGGTCCCTCAGGGAACAGCCCGCGAGTCAGCCAGCCTGGCAGATTTAGGAGCTTCCTCTAACCCTTTACAAATGAGCACATTCCCAGAATCACTGCCATTCATAACATGTGAGTGCCGGGTGTGTTTAAGACAGGGTGTGTGTGTGTGTGTGTGTGTGTGTGTGTGTGTGTGTGCGTGTGTGTGTGTGAAAGAGAGAGAGTGAGAGAGAGTACAGTGTGGAAAAAAGACATAAAAGGACGAACAGAGACAAAAAGGGACTGTATTACTGAGTGTGTGTGTGTGTGTGTGTGTGTGTGTGTGTGTGTGTGTGTGTGTGTGAGGACACAGTAAAGCATGAATGGATAGAACTATGAAGGTAGACCAAGAGAGGCCAAGGCCGAAATACATACTCCTCCATCTTCATTCATTAGCAGGAGCAGATGTTTCCCCTCACTCCCCATCCCTATCATACGGCTGGATGAGAACGTGCTCCTTTTAGGGGTGCTCGGAGTAGGTGGTCCCCCGGAATCCAAAGGAGAGCCAGGGACAGCAGAGGCCCACCAGCCTCCTCAGTCGGCCTGGGCTGATGGATGCAGGTCAGGGCAGTGTCCCAGGAAGATAGGGCACAGGAGGGTAGCACTAAATCAATAGCCCCCCCCCCCCCCCAGAGATTAGGATTTAAAGGTGGAACTGTATCCTGTATGCTGGTAAATGTAGCTCTTACAGTCTGCCTGTTACCAGAGCGAGGCTGTAGGGTCAAGATGTAGGGTGTCCATATAGGGGGATATTATGGCACAGTTGTTAAACGGGAGCCTGTTTGCTATTGCAGCATGGGAGGAAGTCTTGCAGGGACAAATGCCCATGCTTGCAGGATCCCATACTTGTACCTCCTGCTGGTAACTCAGTCGCTGAAAATCAATGCAGAGAACTCCTGGCACCGGCTGCCAGGCTCTCGCACTGAATTATGCAGAGGAAATTGATTCATATTTGTGTTGAGTTCATTTGGTGTTGATTATGTTGTTCTACTCCTTTACCAATTTCCTAATGCATAAATCTCACATACATTATAGCTGACACTGAATGATATCAAATACCAATCACTAACTACACTACGCTCTATGAGTACAGTTGTCTATGAATTGTGGAACAATGTATGTGACTACAGCAAAACGTGCAAACATGCAACAAACATATTTTGCATAGCAGCGTTAAGCCCCATGGTGCAAAGCTGGATTTATTTATCTAAAGACAGATTTATCTCATAGCCTTCTCTCTTGGATCACGGGAGCTGATATCATTCGTATACATGAGCATTAAATTGAAATGAAATAAAATCCATAAAAACACTAAGTCAGTAAAATTCGCTGCTGGCACAGCTGTGTCATATGAATTAAATCTTCATATTTCTACTGCATTGCTCAAGATTTTTGTTCTTAGTTCAAAAACAACATGGCAGTAAAAAAATGAAAACAACAAAATAAATAAATAAATAAAAGGCGCAGGGAAAAAACAAAACAAAAACAATGCTCTAATCCGTGCACGTGTGGAGTTGCGCAATCCTAGGCATTATACAGTAAGGTCACCAAGAGCCAGGATTATGCCAGAGGCTCTGCCGGGGACAACCCCAGAAACGGCATCTGACTCTGGCCCACTGACCCACTGATCTACCCCTCTCTGGAACTCCTTCGCCTGCTTCGCTTTCCCACTGTTTTGATAGCCTCTTAGCCTTGCTAATTCTCCTATTCTTCCCTTTTGCTGCCCTTTTTTCCCATTTTCTTTCAAATGCATCTCAGTCATTAATCCCCTCCCTCTGTACTTGCCATCCTACTCTGCCATCCTTCCATCCCCACTCTCTCGCTCACTCACTCTATTTCTTTCTCTCTCTTTCTCTCTCTCTCTCTCTCTCTCTCAATCTCAGCAGCAGTCTGGCTGAGGCGCCAGTGCCCATGGCATAATTTCCTCTGCATAACACCAGGCAGGGGAGGATCTGGTAAACAACACCCAGCTCCCCTCACCGGTCAGCCGATGCTTGCCTATTGGCGCTGTTGCTAGGAGACTGTTGGCTTAGGAACTAACCCGCTTGCCAATCCAAAGAGTGTCTTGTGTTCAGATCCCCACCACAAACACCAGAAATAATTACTGTACAGTTGCCAAATTAGGACCACATTATGGTAGATTATTGGCCTGGGTTTTTTTTCATGTGAAGTTGTTTTGTACTGAACCTTACTTGAACTCAGATATTATTAGTGTCGCCTGTGGTCTGAAAAGGCAGGAAAACATTGTGCCCATAACAACTCATCACTTAGCGCTCATGTCAGAGACTATATTACATACTGTTAGAATCACAGATATGCTTGGGGCCAAATGCAACGCTAGAGGTACGTTAAGGACAAATTCCATAACACTGCAGATTCCATTGCGATGCCTTGTCATATTCATAAATGCTATGTATATGGATGAGAGTGTGGATGCTAGTTATGCTATGTATATGGATGAGAGTGTGGGTTGCCAACTTGTATTAGTACTTGTGTGCTACAGTACAATAAGTGCTGCCACTGTGCATATGCTGCAAAGACACACTGTTCTGTGATGGTACATTTCTGAGGATTGAAGACCCAGTGTACTGGGTTTTACTCTCTGAAATATTTCACGCTCACAGCATGCAAGTCACTAATGAAGTAAGTCAAGTTTACTCAGTGGACGGACTAGGATTAATTCCCTATTCAAGGCAGGTTTTGCTTTTAATTTCCAGGAGTCAGTAAATTAATTATCTGAGACAGCCATGGGAAATACAAGATATGTCAAACATGTTTTAGACATTTAATTTATTTTTCTTTGAAGACAGTAATTTTGGCTTCCACTGATCTGTTTAGAATATGTGCAAATACGGCAGGAAAGGAAGTATGTTATTTCAACTAACATCACAGTGGAAAACTGGTTGGTCATAACAGATGATCAACACAAATTTGTAAGTTTCTGATATAATTGTTATATGTAAATAATATAATTGTTTATGTGCACATACATTTGTTTGTTTTAACATTGCTTATTGATTCTGCCCCACATCAATAGGTAGTTCCACATCAAGTGGTATAAAAAAAGACTATGTATCTATGCAAGCTATGGTAAGGATGATATACATATGGACTACTATGGTATACAGGGTGATATGTGGTATACAGCACCAAAGACAATACGGTGGAGCAGAGTCATGACTGAGCTGGAGGAGATGGGTTTGTCTTGGGGTGAGGCATCATCCAACACACAAGACCGTGACGCATGGAAGGAGCTTATTGAAGCTATACGTCCCACAGGGATCAACGTGGATAACTACAGTATGGGATATAGACTTACCTGGATAAAGCATGACTCAGCATTCCTAATCCTGCACAAACTATTACAGAGTATTTTACCACATCTGTAAATTAATCAATGAGAGGAGAAGAGTATAAGAGACTACAGACTTCACCACATCTGTAAATGAATCAATGAGAGGAGAATAGTATAAGAGACTACAGTATGGTATATAGACTTACCTAGATAAAGCATGACTCAGCATTCCTAATCCTGCACAAACTATTACAGAGTATTTTACCACATCTGTAAATGAATCAATGAGAGGAGAAGATTCTGTTTGGACGTGCATGGCTCCCCGGCCTGCTTGCGTGACAGTAGGTGATTAAGGGCCAGTGTCCTGTTGCCATGGTGGGTCACTGGTGGCACTGCAGGGAAGTGTCCTTCCGCTATCATTTCTGCCTGAGCTGCCCCAGCATGAGCTCTCTGTCTAACTCACACACACACACACACACACACACACACACACACACAAGCACACGCATACTCGCACGCACACACACACATACACACATTCACACACGCATGCACGCACACACGCACGCATGCACACTCCTCTCCTCTTAAAGATTTACAGGAAGCTGTGGTGTGGTATGGATACAAAACCAGCTGACTGATTTAAAGTGTCTCACAGGGAACATCTATTTATTAATTTACTTTCTGGAGAAAACAATGAATGTTTAATATCAGCAGATGCAATATATATATAATAAGCAATCTTTTACTGCACTATATTGCCTATAAAAACATAATCCCTATATGTTTCACATCCACTAAGACTGGATGGTTTACAGTAAGTTACAGAGCGGAGAGAGAGAGGGTGAAAGAGGATGATGAAGATGATGAGATGATGAAGATAAGGCAAGAGATCAACTGAGGGCTGAAGAATACGACAACTGGGCCATGAAGTTATCTAGGCTGAGTAAAATCAAAACAAAACCATTTGCCATGGGGTTATATAACTGGCTGTTCACAGAGACATTAGGATTATCTCTCTCGCTCTCCCTCCTTTTTTATTCTCTCTCTCCCTCTCTCTCTTTTTTCTTTCTCTCTCTCTCTCCCTCTCTCTCTTTCTTTCTCTCTCTCTCTCTCTCTCTCTTGATTGCTCTCTTTCTTTCTGCACGTTTTGTTTACCAGTCACAGGAAGCTAAGCAGCTGTCTGATCTGAGCTAAAGGCTTCTCCACTCAGCAAGAGCTTTACTTTGAACTCTGACCCTTTTTAACATTTTACAATTTCCACAGTTCTTAGAAGTGTTGACACAAGTGATGCTTGTTATGAATGCTTTGCCAATTGTACAGTTTTGGATTGACATTAAGTCAAGCGTTTCCATTGACAGGCATTGAGTGCTGAGTGTAGTCTTGCGTCCTGGCCAGAAAAACACAAACATTAAAGCCATCCATTCCAGGAAGAATAAAAGAGAGCTCTTCAGGTCTTCTCATGAAACCACCTCAAACGCGGCCGAGCCGGCTGTGGACTCACTTCACTGTGCTGGTAACTCAAGATCAAGGCAAAGATCACTCAATCAGCCCTTTCTCTGAGCATCCTCACCTGAGTATTTATGGAATTGGTTAAGCACCAGGCCAAACCGCTGTCCCTTTCCCCCACCGTTTTCACTTGGCATCGAGGAATTTGCCATCAGTCTGACAGCAGCCCCATGGCTGACCTCCAGAGAGGGCCGGCGAGTGCGTGACTCAGGGGCGACTGGGCGGATCAGACAGACCCTCACGAAAAACGCGGCTGAGGGTTGATGGTGGTGATGGTGGTGGTGACGGTGTGTGTGGAGGGGGGGGCAAAAAGGGGGTCAGCTGTGCTCATGCCTTCTGCTGTGGGCCAATAAACACCCCCGACCCCTGGATGCCCCCGCTGTGTGACCAACGTGTTAATTGTTGTGTTGGTCGTTAAGCCAAAGGCACACAGATAGTCAGCCAACCACCTCACACAATCTCTCTAACAGTCACTCACTTCTCTCCGTCTTGCCAGTCGGCCCTCTCACACAGTGTCTATCAGACCCCCTGTTTCAACCCCCCCTCCTCTCTCTTTCTCTCCCTTTCTCTCTTTCCACCTCTCTCTCTCTCCCCCCCACCAGAGACATGCCAGCAGGCTCTTGCCACATGCTCTTGTAAAGCTGCCAGCAAATCACATGAATGTGTGTGTCTGGGCATAGCATGCCATTTTTAGCATGGCAGAGGAGGGGGAGGGGGAGGGGGCGCGGGCACATGAAGGTGTATCAGCTGGGGGTACAGAATGGGTCAGTGGGTCCAAGTGTCTGTCATGTCCGCACCAGGCTCCTGACGGGGCTCTCAGCTGTGTGAAAGTGTTCTGACACTCGACTCGGCTCAGAGCACTAGCGTTGGATATGATTTCAAAGCCATTAAATGCCACAGACCAAGCACACACACACACACACACACACACACACACACACACACACACACACACACACACACACACACACATATATTTATATATGCTGATGTAGACACACCCAGACGAATACACACACACACACACACACACACACACACACACACACACACACACACACACACACACACACACACACACTACACACATAATTATCATTATTTACACTCTATTGTCACTGTTTATACTACATGTCTCTCTCACTCAAAATGCCTTGAAGAACACCTGTTCACAAATGTCACACTCTCAGGACCTCTATTCAGCTAAATGTCAGTTGTGTTAAATCATCTAGAAAACCATCACAGTCCTCAGTAATTTCTCCGGCCGACCTCCTCATTTGTCCTTCAGAGAAGGCAGGATTTATGTTGATGGTTGTCGAATTTTTTCAGATTCCCATCTGGAACACTAAACATAGTTATCAACAGTCAATCTACGGAACAACGCAACAATATTTACAGTCATATTCCACAGGACAATATTTTCACACGACAGTATTTAGTAATAGGTTGTTACGTCTTGAGAAATACTTTGACAGTCATTACCTGAGCTACTTTCTTTCAGATATATAAGCAGGGGAGGTGTTACATTCCCTGTGCTGTAGGTATGGGATCTCCCACAGCCAGGGACTAGTCACCATGGTCCGTATCTAAACTTACGCCCATGCCTCTGTCACTGTAGCCTGGTTGATACCACACCGCATATTTCATTTGAGATAGAGAGTGGGTCTGGAAAGCCTTCCTTGACTTACGACTTCCAGGGGCATAACCAGCAGTGAAATTAAACTTAAACTGGTGCATTAAACAAATTATTTCAGTGCAGCATTCAAACTTTCTGGCAAACAAAACTTTTCTTTCTACACAAGACAACTGGAGGTGTTTGTGTGTGTGTGTGTGTGTGTGTGTGTGTATGTGTTTGGGTGGGGTGGGTGGTGTTGCACAGAGTGGGAGACGAGGGAGGGTGGCACCTAGAGGCAAGGTGTGAGGTGAACAGGTGAGGTGGAAGTTTTATCTAAAACAAACACACACACACACACACACAGAGTGACAAAGATGTGTGAGGGCCTGTAGAGACACATTCACACAGAGAGATTAGATAAGGGTAGCACAGGTACGGTACAGTGTGGCCCAATGTTGTGTCTCTAACAGTGTTCACAGGGCTTTGGAAATGCAGCATTACCTGCTCTCGCCCACACAAACATCCTCACAGGCCTTAAAGTGAGAGTTGTAACACCACACTCTCCATATAAGGGTCTTCCACTGGTGGCTGGCCCTTCGTCCAGTTAGGCAGGATATCATTCTGAATCATTTACAATAATGTGTCAAGAAAGAATTGGCACAACGCTCAGGGAGCAGTTCCTAATACCACTTTCTGTTTGGCTTTAATCTTTTATCGCCTTCTGAATTCCACACAGCTCATAAAAATCATTCAACCTGTGCCTATCAGAAACATACGTGTACAAATACACGAGCACACACACACACACACACACACACAGACACACAGTCACTCACTCACCCACGCACTCACACACACACACACACACACACACACACAGACACACACACACACACACACACACTCACTTACTCACCCACCCACCCCCACACACACACACTCACACATGTCACCATCAAAGGGCTTTACTGTATGTGGTATATTGGTACGCCTAATAAGGAAACAGGAAGCAAGACAAACCTTTGACACAGCATTGCTTTCATTCTTGTGGTTGTCAAGAGAAAGGGCGTTTATTTACTTGCACTGCAAAGTCATAAAACTAGTTATAACACCACCATAACTAGGTGAGCACTTTGTTGTGGAGGCGCTATCACGAAATGAGAGCAATTTTTAATGGACGGTCACTTTGATTTTGGCGGAAGCTGATTGAAGACTTGAACCCACCCGCTATCATCACTGCAGATACAGTATACTGCGCGCTACTGCAATCACAAGTCAGATGATTTCACAAGTCATTACCGTAAAAGCTCCCATTCAGATAGAATGCACTGGAGAACTTTGTGCGTCATTAAAACCAAGGCAACCTCAGAGTCTTCGTGGCTGATATTGTCACTGCTGATTTTATGTTACTGTCTGTTTTTTTTTCTTTATGAAATCAACATAAGATTGAGAAAACTCAGTATTCCTTAGGTTTACCTAGTTAGGTTTCATTTGTTTTCAGTTGGCCTCATGGGATTAGCCTGGACGGCCGTATCTGACATGAAAGGAGTCCAAGATGGGATTTTGTGCAATAGCAAATGTTGCTAAAAATGGATGTAAGGGTGTTTCCGATGGCATGGAAATCACATACCGAAATCACCACAATGACTCAAACCACATGTATGGCAAAGTGCCTATAATAAGAAAGTGAATTTTTTTCAGAAACTTCTGGTATCTTTGGAATATATCCAGCTAGGTGTTTTTTTTCTCCATGGCTTATGAATGGAGACATAAAACTTCAGGTTTCCACATAACCAAATTACGACTTTGGATTGCTTTCCCCAGCTGTCTAGGCCATTCACAGAAGCCCCGAGATGACCGCCAAGAGGTCGCGATTCGAGGAATAGCACATCCCTCCTCTTCCTCGTTTCTCTCTCTCTTCAGCTGAGAACATTTCTCAATAACTCTTTCCATTCAGAAAGAGATTTAACAGAAATATTGCATTTGGCAGATGTCAAAAGAAAAGCAGTAGGTTCAGATGGATAAAGCACAAGGCACAGGAAGTAGTGGGACTCATTCGCAGGAAGTGTGAGGCCTTTCGAGCATGAACAAGCTGGATTAAGGGTTTATCACGTGTCACATGGGCTAAGGCTGCAGCCCTCTGCTTACAAAGGGGGCTATTCAGTCCCCTCTGGCCCCCTGCTGGGGTGATGCACTGCGGGCACAGCCTCCATCGCAGCACTGTGGAGGGGAAGGTTACAGCTGCGGCCGCTTCTCACCGAGCCCTGGCTTTGCTCACTCCTCTGCTCTCCCTAAAACAGGCTGGGACGTCAGCCAGTGCATGGCACAGGCATCTTGGCAAGATTCCTGATACTCATGGACAGTTAGTGTGTATGTGTGTGTGTGTGTGTGTGTGTGTGTGTGTGTGTGTGTGTGTGTGTGTGTGTGTGGGTGGGTGAGAGATTGAATGTGGTTGTGCATGCGAAGGGGAAACCTGCGCTTGTAAATCCAGATCTTCTTCCTGCATCACCTGTCACCCTGCTTAGCCTCTGCATGCTGTTAGTACCTCAGGGGTTGGACTTTGGGCCCTGCTGAAATCCATCCCTGCCTAAATCTGAGCCGAGTCTTGAAACAGAGTCTTCTTCGGATGAAAGCACAGCACGTGCCGAAGAAAGGGTAGATGTGGTTCTCATGAGAGCTATACATTATGTGTAAAGTTTCATGTCACCCACTTAGGTGACCTTAGAAGATGGGCGTATCAGGTGATCTTAGTAGGCTTGTGTGTAAACACAGATAGAGTTCAACCACATTTATTGAGGGGTGCTGAGAGACTTCTATGGGTGCGGCTTGGCAAGTATTCTCAGGTTGGATGCCACATTAGGAAATGTGTATGCACTCTGTAAATCATGCATGGCTCATAACTCTGGTTTTATCCATCAATGCATTAGCACACGAAGCAGTGTGCTGTATACTTGAAAACACTTGAGTTGAGTTGACATATACAGTTAAGTCCCAAATATATGTATATATATCTCAACTCAACTCAACTCAAGTGTTTTCAAGTATACAGCACACTGCTTCGTGTGCTAATGCATATATATATATATATATATATATATATATATATAAACTGGTCAAATAAGAATTTGTATTAAATCAAAATTTGGGAAGGATATTAATATGGGCTGTATGTTGTTTTCATATACAGTATATTTGTATTGTTTGGTTTTGTCTTTTTTGTTGTGAAATAAAAGGTTATGGCTTAAAGGTCATAGCCCTTGCCTAATACTAGCACATTCCACTACTCTACTGGGTTCAATGAAGACAGCTGTGTGTATTTTTAGCCATCTACAGTATATCATGGCCTAGTATGTCCATTTGATGACTCATGCTTACTACAGCTCTTCATGCAAGTTTATAAATATACATGAAATGAATGCATGTTGTCATCATATATGTTACGTAAGGGATAATGTATAGAACGCCGGTCATTACTTATTTTCCCCAATAATGACCGGCGTTCTATACATTATCCCGCTTATTACACGACTACTTGCCAAAACGAAATAATAAACTTCCCACGATATGACTTTAGCCTACATACTGTAGCCTAGCCTATTTGTTACCGTTCATCGTGGCGTCTGCTGAGAAATATAGTTCGCAACAACACACGCTGCTGAACTTGAATCAAACATTCTTTAAAACACAGCTGATCAACCTTCTGCTTTCACATTTGAATGAAGTAACAGTCCTTGCGTAGTGATATGAAAGACGTATCAGAAGCACAAAACCCGTTGCCATTGACAGCGGTAATTATATGTTTGCAGCGGTAATTACATGAAAATATTTGGGAAATATTACATGAAACTTTGGGAAAGCCCATTCAAGTCAATGGAGTGTTCTACTTGCCTTGTGAAGAGCCGTGTAATAATTAAATTTATCTGTCCATATTACATGTCATCAGGTAGGTCTTATGAATATAGCAGGTCTTCAAAATGAAGACCCTTTAGTTACACTTTAAAGAACACTTTTATACTGTAAACAATGCACAGTAGCACAATAAACACAACACACAATAAGAGTCTGTGCGTGTCGGTCACTACCGAGACCATGAGCTTGATATGAAGGGCTTTGTTCAGGTCACCATGCCAACGCCGTTAAAAATCAATTGAAGCTATCATGGCTAATTGGCTTGGGGTTGAGTTGGACGGCGACGGCTCTCGTTGGAGGTAATGTGCCGTGACATGCATTACAGGCACACTCCCGGACCTCTGACAGCGCCACCGGTTGCACCAGGCATGGCCAAATGCCCCCGTGCGTAATTAGACAGATTCAGGGGCTCATCTCTCGCCGCGCCACCAAGCTCTGTCACCTCATATCTCTAATAGACATCGCTACTGACATCTGAGTGACAACAGTGGGAGTGCCGGGGTGAATTAATTGTAATTAATCACCAGGACGTATCTTTTAAAGCGAGACAAGACGGCTCCACAGACCTCTTAAGATATTTAGATGTTTTGATCCATGCCATAAAGTGCAATCAAAAATTTGGATGTATATTAGATTTATGTTTAAATAAGCTGTCTGTATATCCATATGTGTATATGTAGCACATACAATGTAGCTGATTTAATTAGAAGAACACAATGTAATGTTTACATCGGCTCTGATTAAAAAATGTTGTTAGCTGCCGACTGGAGCTTATCACTAGGGCACTTATGCTGAAGCTCAGTCTCAAAGAGATATCTGGCGCACAGCTGCTAATGTTTCTGTCAACTGTGGCAAAGTTCAAAGGCCGAACAAACAGCCTATGTTGTGTAACTCTAAGCTTTTTCAGAAGCAATTCAACTGCTGATTTCAAATGAAAAGGAGGTTTTAATTACCACCCGCCCACACACACACGCACCGTTCACAGGCACAGATAAATGCATGGCTCAACCAAATATTTAAACTTTAAACACACTCTTGGGAACAGGAAGAAATTAATTTTGGTTGATTAAAATGTTTCCGAGGTGACTAAACAGCTACCGCTCATAACAGCTGGACTACATTACCTAAATGCTTCCTATCTACCCATCATTTTCAGACAACCAGCAATCCTCTCGGTTCAACAGCTCTCCGATTCTGACAGCATAGCACTCGATTATTTCACTTGAAAGACGGCGCCAATAAATAAAACGCATAAAAGACTTGAAACCAGAGCGCTCTTGCATTGGGCCAAATCAGAGCAGGTTTGTCTCCACACTTGGAAGAGCTCGTCATCGGCCGAGCTCAGATCCTTCAAAGGCTGAAGGTGGTTCGACTGATCTGGGTCCAAGAGGGGTCATCTCTGCTGCTGCTCAGCTGGGGTACATGCCCAGCAGACACGTAGGTTTAATGATGGAGGGGAGAGAAAGGGTGGCAGGTCATCTCAGTCGACCCTGAGGTAAAATGCTAGTCGGAAGCTGAGACATTATGGGAATGTAGTCTTTGATTTTAAGAAAATTTAAAAAGAAAACATGAATAGGCGAATATAAGATTTGTAAGATTTATATGAAGATACTAATGAGCTTTTTTCCACAAATTAAAGTAAAAAAACTTGAAAACAGAGGTCTTTGATATGTTATTTCATGATGTCATGCAGTAGGCCTCTAGCCCTCCAAGCCAAAAGGCTCCAGACCAAACAATTGAGAGCAAATTCCATCCATCCTACGGCCAAGATGATGCACAAACATCCAAGCGACTCAATTTCCATCGTCAGTGGTCGTCGTCCTGTTTGCATGTCTGTTTGCATTACATTTCATGTTTCACTAGTTCACATTCCGTAATTTGCAAACAGATATGATAGCATAATAGAAAAGCATGTTTGGCGAAGTCTCTGGCCAGGGTCCTAAAGTGATTTGCGGGATCGTGCAGGAGTCAACTGCGCAGGCAGGAGTTGTGCAGGATTCCGCCATACATCCCAAACAATGTGTTCAAGATGAGGGACCCTATAGCCAGGACCATGCGAACAAATTCAAAGGGAGAGCGCGAGGTGCGCTAATTTCCTCAGATCAGAGATATTTGATCTGATATAAGACTGAAGATAAGGGCGATTAAAGCAGAATAATATTGCATTTTCATTTTTTACCGGGGGGGTGCAAATCACAAATGAGTGATTATGGGCCAGGTTGATGTGGGCCCTTGAGACCAACTTCAGGTAGTTATTTAGTTGGGGCCCAGCACGGGGGGGGCCCCGGGGACGAAACGAAATTTTTCCGTAAGAGTCTAGTGGGGCTACATACCCACCAAATTTAATGTGCCCCGGTGGTGCCCCGGGTATCGTTGACCAAAAATTCAGGAAGTAGATGGGGGAAAAAAAACAAAAAAACTTTGACAATCCCTATATGACATCATGTCATAATAATGGGTAGAGTAACGGCCTGCTGGGATTCAGACTTGCGTTAGAACAGCGTTGAGCTGTGTTTGAAACCAGAAGCGAGTAACAGAGCAGAGCTACACGCTGGTGCAGCCATGGGCGGATTATGAACTTTCGGGCCCCCCACTAATTGTCGCTTATGTGGGAGGGGGGGTTTGGGGGTCCTCCCTCAGAAAATGTTTAATTTGTTTGATGTGATTTCCTGTATTCTGGTGCATTTTGGGGATGGCCAATACTTTAATTTAATCAGATTCATAGCCTACATCCTGATTGTTGATATTGAGGCAATGATTCCATGCAAAGGCTTGGGCTTCAGGGCCCCCTGACCCCTTGGGCCCCTAGGCCTGGGCCCGGTAGGCCCGTGCAGTAATCCATCCCTGGGTGCAGCTGCTCCAAGGGTCAGCTAGAGAAGTAACGGAGCAGAGCTACACGCTGGTGTAGGTGCTCCCTTGGTCAGCTAGGGAAGGGCTTTAATATGCTGGCACTCTCTGAACACCGAGAAAGGCGAAAAACTCCCAGATATTTAAAGGAGAAAAAAAAACCTTTCCTTGCCCTCTTAGCAATGAGCGACAGAGCAACAGTTCCTGTGTATCAGCTGCCTTACGGCCAACGCAGGCATTGAGTTGAGGTAAAGGCGATGCTCCCTTTAATATATTTTGTATTCAACACATAGATTATATTTTGTTACTATTTCATGTAGACATGGTCTCAGATGCGATGCCGAGACGGGATAGGGTGGTGGCACCAATCCAGGGAAAGGGGGGTTAGGGAGACGTGGTCCCTGGCTGGGGAAAAACACGGGCTCGAATGTGGTTTGCGCTGGCGGGAAATGATGGGGAAAGAGCAAAAGGTAGCAACGCGGTCGCTACGGGGGAAGGGGGAGGAGATTGCGCAGCACCCTGTGTCGGTAAAGAGAAAAGTGGGGAGGGTTGATTAGCTGGAAAAGAGAAAGAGGCCGCAGTAGTGGAGGGCAAGGTAGAGAGCTACACGCGGGCTGCCATAACTAGCTAAGTTGAGTGAGCAGGGGGAAAAGACTGATTAGCTGGAATAGAGAAAGAGGCTGCAGTAGCGGTAGGCAAGGTAAAGGGTTGCACGCGGGCTGCCATAACTTGCTGAGTTGAAAAACATGTTGCATGAACAGAGGGGGAGACGCCAGAGGAACGGAGCTCCGAGATAAACTGATTGTTGGAGAAGGCGACGCAGGTCTGCTTTCCCTGCGGAACGAGGGCAATCGATCCCACGCGCATCCAACTCTGCTTTAATCAAAGATATGGTCTGCGGAGTAGTATTCCCTGTTTGGGTCGTGCGGCGGCTATTGCTGTTATTAGAAACAGACGAGCGATTGGATGCCCGAGAAGCCGCTGGGGAAGCCAATCTGCGACCAGCGACTTGGCTCCTGGCTTGACCAAACACGTCTCGCGAGCGGAGTGACGCCGATGCTGCAACTTCGGCAAGTAGACTGCGAATAAATAACCTGTCTGATTGAAGGAGGCGTGGCAAATGCCCTCATGCTCCTCCCTAACTTCCGTTGGTAAACGCCATTTCATGTGTCCTCTGTGTAAACTCCCCTTTCCATACCCACTACATCCCCCCACTGCCCCAAGGAAGGCTTGTTCTCAGACAAGGATGACCAACAGAAAACACCTGCCTGAGTGTGTGTGTGTGTGTTTATGTTTTTGTGTGTGAGTAAGTGAGAAAGAGGGAGAGTGAGAGAGGGCATTTGTGCTGGGAGTGGGTGAATATGCATGTTGCATGTAAATCAAGTCTCTATTTATGAATGCTTTTTATCAGTATGTGTATGTCTTTTCTTCTTTCCTCCTCTCTCTCTCTCTCTCTCTCTGTGTGTGTGTGTGTGTGTGTTTGAAGGGGGTATAGTTATGGACCTAATTACTCCCTGTCCCTCTGGTGGAGGCTACTTCCTCTTCTCCTGTTTCTTCTTCTACTCTCCCCTGCAGCAGGAGAAGGAGCTGTCGACAGACCTCTTCAGACACAACACCCACCCCCCAAATCCCACTTCCCTCTGCCTCACACACACACACACACACACACACACACACACACACACACACACTGACAGCAGGGTCAGTGTGACATCGCTGTCCTCCATCTGCCCTCGTCTACTGAAGTGCATCTCTGCTGCTGCTGCCTGGGATGAGACTGCAGCCCTCCGCTCCCACATACAGAGGAACAGACACCGGTGGAGACCCGGGCCAGATCAGGCCCACATCCGCTTCGCCACCATCAGCTTCAGCTGTCATCAGCACAGGGCCCTTGACTCAAACCTCCTGCTGTGGAGTGCTCCAGTTGCTTAAAGGAAACGTGTCAAGTTGGCTGCAAATAGAGACTTACTTCTCTTGTCATACAGCACTAACAGTGAGGGACAATGTGAAGCTTTCTGTTAGCTTTTATGGATTGTAAGATGACTTTGATTGTGTTTCCCAGTAACAGGATAAGGTTCATCCTCTGTGGCAGCTGAGATCTGAGAACTGTTCAGCTGAAGGACCTTGACCCTTTTAATAATTTTAGGGTCTTTAGAATTAACCATCCTTACATCAAATTAAATATAATCCTTGAATATTTTGTAGTTTTAAAATGTTTTTTCTTGAATCGTTTTTTATAAACTGCTGTCGTTGGTTTTAAAATCATTTGGCCCTTACAAGGGTGGAGCTATAGACATACAGTAATTCATGAGAATACCACTGGAAATGACTTTGGCAATGACTGCTCTTCATTCTAACGTCAAGCTGAGAATCCTCAGTCTCTGGCAGACTGCAGAGGTATGGCTCTTGTCCCGTATGTTGGGCTGCGTGAAGCTAATTATAGCCACATGAACTGGGACACGATAAAAGCAGGGACACCAGGAACAGTCTGGGGTACCTGTCTGAAGATTAGTTTTTCATTTGAGTGACTACTTTGTGTGTGATTGTGTTTGAAAGTGGATCTATTTATGTGTTTGTTTTCATGTCTAAGATAGTGTCTGACACTTAGACATGAAAAGTCTACGCGTGCTTGTGTGTGTGTGTGTGTAGCTATGTGTTTGTGTGCTCTCAGCATTTACGAGGCTAATAAAATATTCATCACGATGTAAACACACGCCTGTTATAATCTTTATTAATGAGAGAGTAAGGGATGCTGAGACTGCTGTGCTGGACTAAAATCCCCTAACAGCAGAGACTTCACTAACTGTTTACTAGTTAGCTACTGATCAAATAAATGCTTAAGTGTCTTTTCACAGTAGGAGTCTCAAGCAGTGAGTGTCTCGTTTGACTCACAATTAATGTGTGAACTTCGACCATCCCGCAAAGCAATGATTAACTGACGATGAAATTAATCATTTTAGTTACAACCAGTGAAAAGGGAAGGACATCAATTTGTACATTTACTTGAATAATTTCCTTTTTGGCAGACAGGCAGTAATGGAAAAATGTGCAATATTCATCATGAAAAACTTGCAATATTCACAACTCATTTTCTTCAAAGCAGAAAGGACATTGATCCCGGGAATTCAGCCACTGAAGGAGAGCGATCTACTGGAAGGTCGTCTGAAAATTCAATTTCATGACCATTTTGTCATGCAAGGCCTCCAACAATATCCTCCATGGGTAGCCACCATCACAGATGGATTGAGATGAAACGATGACTGCCCCCCACAACCACTGGCATGATCCGTTACTCATATCTCCAGCTTGAGGGGGGAAATCGCTAAAAACACGGTTGTTTTCTAGCTATCTGCAACAAAGTCCCCCGAATTAGGCCACAATAGCCATGTAAGTACATTAAACTCCATGCTGGAATCCATCGAAAGGAAATGCGTAGAATCTACAAAAGGAGACGAAGAGCAGGCCGAAGACAAAAGAGAGAGAATCTAAAAAAAGCAAAAAGTCTTTTTTTTTTTTTTTTAAAAGGACTTTGATATTGAACAGCATACCTGGGATTAGGAGATGAGGCGTACAACAGGCCTCACTCAGCAAGGCCATAAAGGTAAAAGGAGTCTCATTCCCCATCTTGGCCACATATGGCAAACTCATATTAATGCTCCCATCCAGCAGCTGCTGGGGAGGAATTTTTACTAGCCACATTCCTGGGCGCCGGCTAATTTAGAGCTGCGCTAGGGGCTAAGGAGCGCTCTTAATCAGGAGCTGGCCGTCAGTGGGGCGATGTACCTGTCTTACAGTGATTGGCCTTTCACTCACACACACACACACACACACACACACACACACACACACACACACACACACACAAAAGCGCACACACATACACACACAAACACACACAGACACACGCAAAGACACACACACACACAGCACAGTATGCACGTGTATGGTGACAGATGCACACACATTCGCTCTCTCTCTCACTCACTCTCTCTCTCTCACACTCATACACACACACACACACACACACACACACACCCCCCACACACACACACACACACACACAATTTTCATTTTCTCAAACCCCTAGGACATGAGAGAGGCAATGACGGGAGCACAGATTAGTAGCCGGTAGTTAGGAAATACTGTGTGGCAGTTTCCCATGTGAGTGTGTGTGTGTGGGGGGTGGTGGTGGTGGGGGGGTGCTGAGGGTAATTAAAGTTCACTATCCATTTGAGCATAGTCTCTGTATTCAGCTATGATAATGAAATTGCTTTTTTTCCGGCTGAATGATATGAGAGAAGAAAAATGGTATCCCTCGCTTAAGTTTTTTAATGGCACTTTATCTTTAGGACAGAGTACAATATAAAGGATTGATTGCATTTTAATGTGGTGTTTCTAGAGATGAGCTATGCCTCTCATACCTCTGTTCCCATCAGAATAGAGTAGACACATAAATAGTGCAGAACAGCAGAGTTTTCTTTTATTTAACCACTGATTGGGATTGCTCAGGTGACAGCTGTAGCTGCATACCGGTGACAGTTGTTATGCAGTCATGTGTCCGAGCATGCTACCACTGCTTCCTTAACCAGACCCTCAACAAAGCCCTCCACAGCCAAGACATACTATAGTGCTGGTGCAGTTTTTGAAATCCATTTTTTTAGCACAGGAGTTTACATATCACAAGTAATGACTTTTTGCCTGTGGAGTAATTCTTTGTGAATAGCATTTGTGTATAGCATTTTTGTTAATGTCACATGAAAATTGGCTCTTGGTCAAGCCATTGTCATTTAAAAAGCATACGGGCGTTGAACTCTGACTGACTTTGGTCTGGATGGCAGCGGAGGTGCGAGGTGTCAGGTTTAAGGGCATTTTAAGAGCCTTTGTTTCGGACTTGATCCCTAGCAGCGCTCCCACTCTGCCCACCCCCCCCCCTCTCTCTCTTTGCCTCAGGGCTCCCAGCTCTCTAACAATGTGGCGTTTCATGTTTTGGGGCATGAAAGCGCCGGGGCTAAGCCCTTGCCCGTAGCCCTGGCCCTCTCTCAATGTGGTGCGGGGGGATTCCAGGGGGGCGGTAGAGTGGCCATTAAAAAGCAGGGGCGCTAATGAAACTCAAGCCTCAGTTTAGCCTAAAGATGCGGGGGCCTGCCATGGCGGCCGCTGCTGTGTCGGGGGTTTGATCCTGCCCTTCTGGGGGGAGTTTTATTAGCCAGAGTGATGTGTGTGTTTATGTGTGTGTGTTCTCGCCGTTAACATGTTCATTTAATTTGGGAGCTGGGGGTGTACAGGCTGCATGGGGATGGGCAGTGAGAGATTTGGGGCTGTTTTCAAGGTTTTGTGTTGTCTATCTCTGTGTGTTTATGTGTTTGTGTGACAGTGAGTGTGTGTTTCATCTGAGTATCACTCAGGGGGGTTGTGGGGCCTCTCACATCTCACATCCCATTCTGACTCACCCTTTGGAACGGTAGCCCTCACCTCTGCCTGATTAAAAACGAAACAGACCCTTCCTCCGAGAAACCCCTGTAAACCAAAACCACATGCGTGGCCCCTCCACTACCTCTGAGCAGCGCACCTCCTGTTAAAACCCCAACCACCCAAACGCCTCCACCCAACCCAGCCCAGTCCTCTCTCTCCCTCTCCCAGGCCTTGGAAGTATTTGGGGGGCTGCGGGGTCAGCAAATTCATAGCGCTGGAGGTGCCGCGAGAGCGCACAACCTGTTTGATCTCAGCACGCCGCTTGTCTCCAATAAATTAACCGGCAATCGCGGCTATTTACTTTGGCTGGGGGGGCGTTCGAGCGGGGCTAGGGTTGTTAAATGGCCGAGTTCTATCCTTTATGGCTGAAAACGGCGTCCTTTCCCTTCATTTGGGGGGATACGTGGGCCTTTGTGAGGCATTTAAGTGCAACGCAGGGGTTCTATTTAAGAGGCAGCTCGTGCCCCGTCTCTGGTTGACAAACTCGGAGGAAGAGGAAAGCACATTAGCTTTTTGTTTTATATGTGGATTGGGCAAGGGGCTGTTGTCGGAACATCAAAGCCTCTGGTTTGTTCTGTGGGGGGGGGGGGGGGGGTTAACAGGGGCAAATGAGAAAGTTGAGTCAGTGATTGCAAACAGAAGTCTCCATATGATGGACTTAATGTTTCGGTCAAATGTCAACTTCCAAGTGGTCACCGGTTTAGCTTTGAGCTAGTTTGTGGTACAAATGAAGGAAAGGATACATGTTACATATATAAATAGTTAATGTAGCTTGCCACTCTAGGCAGAATTGGCTATGCTTGGTCATTTTTGTATTGGTTTCACGAATACATGATTTCCATGAATGATCTTGTATGACTGAGAAAATGCTTCAGTTTCACTCACTCTGTGAGTAGTCAACTTGCAGCCTACTCATCCAGAAAATTGAAACATTCAGGAACATCCTCTCCACTGAGGTAGTTGTTTTTTTCACTGGCTCCTGACTGTGTGCGTCCCTGGTGAGTAAGAGTGTATGGCTTCAAGGTTGCCACAGACATCTGGCTGGGATGTTGTGAGACTGTGGGCTGGTTAGGGGCCTGTGATTGGGTAATTGGCAAACACAGGATCATAAGGCTTTGCTACTCCAGCTCCATGCGGTGTGTACTTCTCGAGTGTGCTGTGTGTGTGTGCTGTGTGTGTGTACTTCTCGAGTGTGCTGTGTGTGTGTGCGCACGTCACTTTCATTCCCTGCCAGATCTGCATTTGTTGCGGTTTTTCCCGCTTCAGACATTCTCCTAGGCACCGTAATTGTACCTTCCAAGTCATCGGCAGACACTTCATCTGCCCCAATGCCGGCATACGCACACACACATGCACGCCGGCTTGATGAGTCACAAAGGAGGCCCAGCATGAGATGGCTTCCGCCTGCGCTGCCGACGCTCGCTGAAGTCATGCCGCGAGAGTCCCTTACAGTAAGAGATTTTCTTCTGGAATGTTCCATAAACCACAGAGCACGGATGCCCACTTTTTAACCCTCTGCCACCCAGTTCTAGCACATTTTGTGAAAGGTCTCTTGGGGGGGGATTCTTTCATTAGATTAACCACAGGGTTACAGGATATATCCTTATAAGATACAATTCTGAAGTTAGAAAGTTGATTTTCTACTACTGTTCGACATGCATCGACACCAGACACAGTACACCACATTCTCAATTAACCCTTTTTTGACATTTCCAGTAAATAAAACATCTGCTAGCACCTCTTCCATATTCTGAGGCCACACACACCTCATGAGCAATAGCAATATTCGGGACTGTGTTATTACCATGTTATAACACAAATATGTTGTGTTATTACAACGTTATTACAATATATATTAGTTCTACAATAGTCTACATTTATGTGAAGATAGATTTATGCTTGTTTGATCTGGATTTCATCTACTTACACTAGGTATGGTTCACTTGTACCATGCTGGAGCGCGGTTGTCCCCTCTCCCCACTTCCCCGCTGGCCTGCACTCACACTGCACTTATCGATCTGCACCGTTGAGTCAAAGTGTTCTAAAATCTTTGATTGGGAACAAACGTCTTTTGTTACCATAACAGTGTATGTTTTAGAGAGAGTTAGCTAACAAGCTGTGAGATATACATCAGATGTAAATCAGACAGTATTAGGACCCGTCCAGTTTTACTCCACAATGCACACTATTGATACAGTTTGAATGTCACGTCATATAGTTTACTGTGTTCAGAGTTTACTCTGAGTTGAACATACAGTAGGGTTGTTTCTCCCTTGTCCTATATTCTCCCCTTTGGTGGTTATTAGGACAGGTCTCAGTCCATTTTACAGAAGCGTGTACAATCCACATTCCACAATATGGTGAAAAAAGAGCTGTTATTAACCCAAAAACTATATCAAATTATTTGAAATGTCTACTATTGTTTAAAAAACTACATGTTTGATCCATGTTGGGCATGCCTAGCAATCACATTTTGTAGCAATCACATGTGTACAATGCCCTGGAACATTCTCAATAATCAATACAGCTGATGTAAGATTTCTTGGCTTGGGGAAAAGAGTAACTGTGTCTTGTTGTTTATTTTCCTCATTAGAAATAAAATGTTCCACTAATTGTGGACAGTTGACCATTATGAAGGACCCAAAAATATGGTTCCTTTCATGACCTGACTACCAAGGAAAAAAAATAGCAGGACCAACGTTCATAGAAGACACACACACACTACACACACACACACACACACACCCAATTACGAGCTGCCAGAGATGACGGGCCATTATATTAACAAGTGGGCAGGAGTGTGTGTGTGTGTGTGTGTGTGTGTGGGGGTGCAAACCAAATGGACCCCTCCGAGTCCATTCATGAAGAGAGGCCCCAACGTCAGCTCGCAGGGCCCATCGTGATGGCGGCGCAGTGCGGTTTTGTTCCATGCTAACGGGTGGTCTCCCCCTGGCAGGGGCTTCCCGCCGACACATCCGCATTCAGCCGGCACGCTGACCTGGCAACCCGTGGGGAAGTTTGTCTTTCATCCGTCAGAATGCATACTTTCACACCCGTGACGCTGGCTGTGTGGACGTGTCTTTGTCTCCTCTCTCTCTCTCTCTCTCTCTCTCATTCTCTCGTTTCTCATTCTCTGTCCTCTTCACGTTCTCTCTCACACTCACTCCTTCTCTTTCTTCCTTTTTCTAGCTCATGCACTCTTCACCTCTTATTGTCTATCTCATTTTCACATCTCGTTTTTTTTTCTTCTTCTTTCTCACATACTGTAGTTTCCCAACTATTTTCTCACAACTATCTCATTCTGGCCCCTTCTTTGTGTAGTACAGTACACTTGCTGTTGGTTTTGTTTGATCCTTCTCTAACACTTCTGCATTTTATGTTTCCATTACAGTTTTTGTTTTGCTACATAAACCATAAACCACAAAACATCTATGTCCAACTGTCTACATCGCTGTTTCTAACTTTGTTTATTTCCCCTCTCACTATTTATCACTATCCTCCCTTCTCTGTTTCTCTCCACTTCTCTCTCTCTTTCACTCTCTCACTCTCTCTCTCTCTTTCTTTTTCTCTCCCCCCTTATACTCAGTAGACAGATGATTTAATGTAGTAACAAGGGACTCCACTTTTAACAGGACACCACTGAACCCAACACGTAAGGCCCCCAGAGCAGGAATGTATGTGTGTGTGTGTGTGTGTTTGTGTGTGTGTGTGTTTGGAATTGACATACCATTAGAAGAGTAACAGCAAAGTAAATACATACATACAGTACACACAGTGTATATACAGTATATATTATGATTGTCTAGTTATATGTTATCAACATATTTCTAATAGGAGGCCATTGCTTGATATTTATTCAGTTCAAATGTAACACATGGTGTGTGAGGTACAGGATACGTATTATTCAGCACATACTTTGTGTGAGGTTGCCAGCATGTGTTTGTGTGTGAGAGAGTGCACATTAATTAGACCCTAAGTGAGACTATGTCAAAGTGTATTGTATGTAAACAGAATGACTGTTTCTGCACGTGTTCCCCTGTTTGTGGTTGTACATGTGTGTGTGTGTGTGTGTGTATGGGGGAGGGGGCTTCAGAGAAACCTGGAACACAGAAATGGGAGAAAGGGAAAACCAAGCTTCTTAGTAGCTGAGGGCTCTGCGTTGCTTGCTGACTTGGGAAACATCTGTCAAACTTCACACACATGAAGATTAATGCAGCCGTGTGTGAGGAATGTTGAGCTCACCAGTCAACTCTTTACAGTCAGGCCAACAGGCCAACAACTCTGAAAAGTCACTCTATACAGCACACACACACACACAACACACACACACACACACACACACACACACCACTCTATCTTATGTCTAATTCCTGATCAGAATGGTTAATTTGTTCCTATGTGTCAAGTCAGCATATTTAAATGGTGTATGTAATATGACATGTGTAAACAGTACATGTAGTATGTAATGTTTGTTCTGCCCACAGACATGTTTAAAATATAAGACTTTTATCTAAATATAAGTATTTTTTTATGATAGTTTCCCTACACTACCCTCTATGTTCCTATATGGTGAGTTTATGACGGCCCTGAAATGCTTGGGTCCTAGAAGAAAGAATGTTCTAACAGAGAGACTCACAGGCACTAGTGGTCTTTCAACAGTGACATCCATACCAATATGGCTCCTTTATGTTTGACATTCATTCGTTGTCTTATCCAATCAGAGCCTTGCTTCCAAGCCCAGTCTTTCTTGCGGTTTTCCAGCAGCGAGAATTTCCCAGGTTCCCCTTCCATTACCCTGTCACCACCAATTTGGCTCCCGGACCAGCTGTCCATCGCCGGGCTCTTCACCCCTTCATCTTTTCAGCGAGATCCAAGGAGTGACCTGATAATCTCACCGCTGGATGTCAGCAGGGGGGCCTCACCCAAAACCTATTTTCTTGCTGTCCTAAGCTGTGTGAAGGTGTCGATTGGTCATAGTTTCAGAGTCACTATGATTTATCCAGAGAAGCCCACCCTAATGTAATGCCAAAGGCATCGGTTGTGGAAGATACTGGCCATCTTCAATAATCGATCATGCAAGACTTCACAGATGAACTCTACACATTTTTTGAGCATGACAGAAATCAGTGTGTTTATGCCTCTGATGTAGCTTAAATTAATTATTTTGGCTCCAAAACTGGGAAAATTTTCAATTTTAGACAAATCATCTACACGTGTGGCAGATCTCAAGCAATCATATTAAATATGACAATATTTAATAATATGACATACTGTACAAAATATGTCATTTTGTACAGTATGTAAGCAGTATTTGACATTAAGCAGACTAAGACAAACTGCCTGGCATGCATCAGCTGTAACGCTTTGTAATAAACAGCCTTAAAAGTCAACCTAACTGTACATGTAAAAAGTGGTTATTGCATTGCATGTAAATGCAATGGACTATTATCGCTGTTCTTCTTAATATTATTGTTATTCTTCTTCCGACCAAATTTGACGTTCAAAGGCTCTAAAACCACTGAACCGTTCGGCGTCATTCAACCCTCCTACAAAGGTCTTGTAGCGGAGATTTGTTCTATGTTTTTTCACATTTGTGAACTTTATACTTTTAGATATTTATGACAAAAGAGCAAGAAATTCTCATAGAGTTAACATTGACGCCCGTGGCAACTTTTAGCATTATGGCGTGACCTGCAGCTGAAAACATTCAACAGCTGAGCGAGCTACTAGGCCTACTACCACTAGAGCTGTGAATCTTCTGAGCGTCTTAAGCCTGCTGTGCGTGGTCACTTTATTTGCTTTCGTAAAACTCTCATTCAGAGGCACATTTCTCTAATTACAGACAAGGTAAGTGTTCGGTTTTGGTATTGGAGTCATTTATGTCGTCAAATATTATGTTATGTAACGTTAAGTTGTATGAAATGATGGGTCACAAATAGCTAAACTAACGTTATAACGTAACGAATATAGTGAAATAGTTAACGTTAGCACCTTGCTACGTTGATGTTATTTAAGGAAACCCACTGTTAATCAACGTAAATATGTTGTCAACTTTACAGTGACCGGTTAGCTGTAGGTTTCGATAGCTAACGACAATCAAACGTAACGCACTAACGTTACATTTGTTATTAGGCTAACCAGCAGCGTTTTAACTATAACCAGAGCCCGTCTGTCTTCTCTGCTAGATCGTTAACGTAGGCCTACAGATAGGCCTACTAATGGCTCTGGTTCTATTCAACATCAGGTCACTTTCCACAGGTTTATAGAATCAATATGTTACTGTTTTTATTTGACCAAAATTTTAACGTTGTACACCGCTTGTTTGTGTGTCAAATAGGCCAGGCTACGTTTTCCTTCTACGCTCCTGATTCTAAGTAGCCTAAGTAAACACTATCACGGTATGCTATCGTTCGTCTATTGTTTCGTCAGGTCCCTTTCCACAGGTGTACAATCAAGCACCTAGGTTATATGCATTGGTGCTTGATTAATACTCCTGTGAAGGGACCTATAAACCATGAATAGGCTACTGCTAGGAAATGGACCAGATCACTAAAGTCTTGTTAAAACACACTACAGAAGTTGAGCTGTACCGTTTGTGTTGTCAACATACACTACAATGGTATGTTAGTATGGTATAACTGTTAAACTTGTTTGCTTTTGTCTTAGGTTCCAGACCAGACCAGTGGTGATGGCCGTGTATGACATTTTGTGTGTGCCTGTCTGTGCACACCTGTCAACCAATCTCTGACAATGTTGCTAGAAACATACCTACTAACATACATTCTTACAAACATTTGACCATATCTCAACATATCTGTGCACATACCATTTAACCATACTGAGACTTATCCAAGATCTACACTGAGACATTCTGAGAACTATATTGTTGTGTGAGGACTATACTAACTATATGGAACTTGAATACTTGTGAATCATATTTGTCAACCATTCATACCTTTGAATCATACCTGTGCTGTAACATCTGTGAAACTTAGCTGTGCTGTTAGTCCTCTGTTTTTAGACCTGAGCTGTGCTGTGTGAACATTAAGATTCTAACCTAAGTTCTGTCTAAAACGGATCATCTGAAGGGCTGACTCTTTTATTCTTCAGGATATATCACCATCAAATTTGACCTATTATCATTAACTGAGGCCTCTAGCTGTTGCTGCCAGTTCAGAATTAAAACTGATTGTCATGAGCTCTCTCTCTGCCTGGTAACACGCGCTGATTAAAGTCTGATGACCTCCACCTGTTCCTGCTCTGCTCTGCCTCACCCTCGTTTACCTACCAGCTGCACTGCATTCACCACTCATCATGCCCGGTATATAAAGCCGTGCTTTTCAGTCCACACTTGTCAGATCGTCTGCAAACCCGCACCAGTTACCTGCCTGTCTTGGAAAACGACTCTGACTCTTTGCCTGTGAACCCAGACCTGCTCGACTACTTCTTTGATCTCCAGCCCCGGTAATCTTGACCTGCCTTCCGTCTCTCTTCTACGAATACAGCCTAGCCCTTGACTGTACTGCTGCTTCGTTTCAATTGCTGTTGTGTGTGTGTGTTTCCCCCAGGACTTCCCGGATCATCCAGCTCCTTCCATTGCTGCTTTCGGCTATTGGGGGAACACACACACGCAGACTCTTGGAACTCCCGGAACCCCTGAAACCCCTGTAACCCCCAACCCTTAAATAAACATTCTAACGTGACGCTTTTGTGGTCCTCGTCCTGTTTGGTGTCTGACACTGATAAATAGATCTCTTAGGATAATATGATTGGCATCATCAAGTTCTGTAAGAAGGCAAATTCAGACATCTGGTTTCTCCCTCATCATTATTGGTTAACTTTAAAATTGGTTTCAACAACTTTTTTGACTTCAAACTTGCATTGGTTGTTAAGTGTTCATTAGTGTGTTCTGAGTATCATTCTGTTGTTTCTGCAGTACTGTATTAAAACAAAGAATTGTTGATCAATATTGAATTGACAATTTATTTGTACTGACTGTCATATACTCTAAGCTAACATCTAACCAAGTAAGTGGTTTTCAAAAATACTGTAAGTCTACATGTATGTAATCTGAATAATCATACTGTAAGTAATGTTATACACAACAGTTTTTACATTTACATGCAATGGTAATTCCCTGGAATTACATTTTCTAGTTCATTTTAATGTAGAGATCAGTATACATACATGAACTATTGTTTCCTACTGATTGCTCAGGAACTTTATTATGGGTTTCTATGCATATTTTATACACATACTTTGAGGAAAAGAAAGTATGTAGTATGCATAAGCTTAAGGCACTTTGAAGCATATCTTTTTCTGATCCATTTGGCAGCAACGTTAATCTGATTTCTATGACAGCGTAAGGAACCTGACCTTATCCCAGTGCTTATGTCAAATAAAATGAGAAGCCTTGTTGGTCAAATCGAAATGACTTCTCTAATCTTCTAACCTTAATGCCCTCCCCATGTCTTTTGAACTCTGACCCCTAAAGAGCTGACCCTCAGTGGCCCATGACTGAGCCAGGAGAAGGGGCTCAGGGGAGCATGGCGGCTCCTCTGCTCCTGAGCACCCAAGACCAGTGGGCTCTGCGCTGCTGGATTTTTGCTGTGTTGACACGGAGGGCTGACATCACTGCTGGGGGCCTGGGGGACAGTGGGAATTGCTCGTTGGGATGGGGTGGGCGTCAGGGTGGGGGTTATGGTGGCGGTTGGATGCCTGAGGGGGGGCCTGGGTTGAGGGCGCAGAGAGAGAGCTTCCCCCTTTTGTGCTGGAATTTGCACACAAAGCCTCCGGGGCGCCCTATCTCCCGATCTGGACGGACGCAGCACTTTTGAAAGGCCGTAACGGGATTAAACGCTGGGGCCTGATGATCTTGCGACAGTTCCTGCTGGTGGGATGTCTCCCCATGCCTCCATGCCCCCCGACACCCAACCCCTCACTCACTCCACCTCCGCTGTGCACCCACCCAACCAGCACTATCTTCCTGCCACCACTCTGCCTCCCTCTCCAAATGTATGGGAGAGAGTTGCGCTGCGAGGCTAGCATGCAGCGCGATTTCACACCCCTACATAAATGTGCGGCCGTGTTTACAATCACATCTGATGGAGTGTGACTCTTCATTTGCACGGAGCACTTTGATATGTGAATACCTCGCAGCCATGGTTGCCTTTTTGTGGTGCATCGGGTGTTTAGAGACGGGCTAGGCGTATCGCTATCCAAAAGCCGCCGGCTATGGCATTCAGAAAGAGTGGAATCCAAAAGTGGGAGATTGTTTGCTACAATGGCAGCACCCCCACCCTTTACTTTTTCCCAACAGTTCCCAGCCATCATCTCTGCTTTCGTCTCCAGGCAAATCTGGCAGGTTCTACCGGAGCAGAATCTTCCATGATTTTATTACAGCAACAGAAAGCAACAGAAACAAAGTGGGAACAAGTAGTTCAGAAGCAGTAGCTCTCTCTCTCTCACACACACACTCTCTCTATCTCACTCTCTTTTTCTAAGAGGCAAGCTGGAGAGGCGTATGCTGAGAAATGTTCTTCCCAAACTGGAACATGCGCGGGGCAGATTTCACAACCTCAGCACAGCGAGTTATGTCATGTTTTATAAGGTCTTTTCACTCTCACTTGGCAAGCAGTCAACGG
This sequence comes from Alosa alosa, assembly GCF_017589495.1. NCBI lineage: Eukaryota > Metazoa > Chordata > Actinopteri > Clupeiformes > Clupeidae > Alosa > Alosa alosa. The sequence goes on from NC_063204.1 coordinate 28,189,142, forward strand.
CACTGCTGTTCTTGCCACTATGCAAAAAATAGAGAGAGAGAGACAGAAAAAATAAACATAAAGTGTGTTCCAACATTTGCTTGTACTGAGAGCAACTGCAACCTGGAACAGATTTCTTGCTTGACCCCTTGGGGATTCCTACAAATCGCCCTGTTGTCTGTTACTGAAATGATGACCCTCTGATCGACCCTCAGGCACCCATCCCACTCTATGCAATTCCTCATGCCTCAATCCTGCCCTTTTCTCTGGCTTTGGCTCTGTCAGCCCTAAAGTGTTTTTGGAGAAGTTAATGATGGGAAGGGTTTGAATGTGTAAGGATTGTGTAATTGTGTTGCAACAGTGTAAAATTTTTTTAGAAAGAAAAGAAGATAGTGAAAGCTTCTGAGAAGTATAGAGGCAGTCAGAAAATAAAATACTGAGTAAATCAAATAAACTAAATCAAATGGCTGTTTAGTTACTGAAATTAACAATTAACTAACAATTATCAGTAACTGATATATGCATTACTCATATATCCATATGGAAAAACACATTTTCATTTTGGAGGCAATTTCTACATAATTTGGAGGCAATTTCTACAAATCTCAAAGAATACCACTTTAGATACTCCATTGGCGATCTTAAAGACATTGATATGTTCTGTTGGGCAAAAGATCATGATGTTCTTACTGTACACTATATCATTAAAATGTTTCATATTTTAGGTCTATATCTGTCTGCCTATATGTTTGCTTTAAATCAACAAGTCTCATGAAAAAATGAATGATCTCTTCTGCCCTTGGCTAGACACAGAAAAGACTCCCAGCCCCATAGAATGGCCAAATCTCAGACTGAGCACACTTATGTCAACACACTTCCAAATGACTTGGTTAACATACTGTATATAACCACTGACCGTAAACAACAGCGCAGCTTACAAAACATACATGCCTTTATGCGAATAGACCCTAGCAATCCAAATGGAGTCATGTATATAAAGTAAGGTGAAATGGCATTTGAAAATGTCAAAACAAATTCAACATTTTCCCGAGCCAAACTGAGATATAATGTCCTTTAATAGCCAAAGACAAAATAATAGGAAGTGGCTGGAATATATTTAGTGGAATTAATAAGCATCTATCCAATGATCTGATGAGTTGTTTTCCTTGCCTTCAAAATGTTTTTTTTACTCCACTCATATAACAGCAATGACATTTAAATCTAACGTAATCAAATCAAAGCATCAGCCAAAAATACAAGAAATGAACATCATTAAATAGTACAAAATGATTATTCAGTCTTTGAAAATTGTTCCAAATCTACCATTCATTGTGGATTAAAACAGTATCATTAAAATGCACAAAACCAATGCTTTGACTATTTCTGACGAATGTTCATTGGAAACAGATGATAATATACCATAATAAATCCTTTTCGTGGCAACCTGTGTGTTCACATCAGTCTGAGGAGACGTGATGTTATGTCTTTAATGAGAGGGAGAGCACAATAGACTCCTAAATAGGTCAGGGTCATGAATCGGAGCATGGCATTCATTTATTCAATTAGGGAGGCTGGTTGCTATGTTTTTTTAATGTTGAACGGATTGGATGCCACTAATGCGAGAGCGACCTTCACAAAGATGTGCCGTGCACTTCCTGGACACTCGTACCTTTGTCACCGTGTCTCACTGCATGTGTGATGACATTCACGTAATGAGGGACTGACAACATTATGCTTAGATGTTTTGAAAATGTGAAAATACCCCTGGCAAGGGAGTTATGACCATGTTTGGAAAATGTTAACTATTAAGCTGATATATACAGTTTTCAGACTGCTGGCTTTTAGTCTGGGTGTCTGTAAATGCCTCCACAATCTCTGCTTGGTCACGTTATTGCCAGACTGCTGAAACCTCTCGTAATGTATGTGTTGGTCCTCTGCGCCTGACAGGGACTTCATTAATAACACACGCCGGGGCGAAAGCCATTCATCTCTATACTAACCAGGCAGACGTCTCACAAGCCAATGCTTTTGTGTGTTTCAAAGCTGAGTGATTTAGTGAGCGGGTCATGAGCTTTGGCGGGGGAGACCATTTTCCTGTCAGCCTGAGACTCATTGATGTTCAGGACAATGATTGGCACCGATGGCAGCTGGTGACAGGATAAGACTAGGCCACTAATATTTGCTCAACTGGTCTTGATAATTACTGCTAATTACTTCACCTTTGACTCCACCCGATTCTTTTTCATCAGTGCAATTTGTTAATTTTTCTACAAGTTATTATTAAAATCATAGATAACAGGAAAAAAGCAAAGTCCACAACATTGTAAGTAAAAAGGACAGTTGAAAATGTCAGTGAAAATGTTTCTATTTATATTCATAAAATTAACTATTTCACAATTCATGATGCATGATGACATTTCTCTGTGAAGCCTATAAAGGCTTACTCTACAGACAAACACAAGGATTGATCTTATTTTTATTTTTACGTTTTGTTTGTCCGATGTTTAATTGGGGAAAAACAGCTGCTAAAAAGCTGTAAAAGAATCATTGAAGCTAAGTGCATTCTTTATACCTTTTCTTGTCTGTGAACCTCACACACACACACACACACACACACACACACACACACACACAGAACCGGTGCCTACCCCAGGACCTCCCTGCTCTCTGCTTTGGTATGAGCTGCCCCGGCGGTTCAGAGGTGAGGCCCAGACCACAACCAAGCTGGAAATAAGACCACACTAATTGTTCCTCAGTCCACCTCAATTATGGTGAGCCCCCGAGCAGTCAAATTGCTTCTGAGAGGGGCACGACACTGGTCACAGGGGGGTAGCGGGGGAGATGGGGGTAGGGGGGAGATGGTGGCAGGGAGGGCTAGGGGACGAGGAGGTCGCTGCGAAGGGAAATTCAATTACGCATGCTATGCTAGTCCCAAGACAAAAGCCACTATTCAATTTCATTTGCAAACAACAGGCTATCAGAGAGACAGGCCGGCCCAGTGGGTGAAGGCAAATGCAGGACCCAGGGAGACCAAATTTGTCTAAAACCAAACAAAGGGGAGAATCTAACACTGCATACCTTTACACCTTTGCAAAATATATGTGTCCTTCAGTGCATCTCAGCTTTGAATACACAATTCATCACTCACTCACATGGTTTGTGTAGGCCATGTAGTGTACATTTGACCTTGGACTGATAGATGCTCAATACACAACACACATAATGGCAATTCAAGTAATGCAGACAGTCAGCATCACCTGAGAAGGGCATTGCTGTTGTCATCTTAGGGGACTCAGGGCATTCACTGCCGCTGTGCATAGTATTGTTCATGAATATGCATCAAACACAGCTGCATCCTGTCTCTGGCCTCCTGAAACTAAATAAATAAACAAACAGGTAATGAATTCATATTATGCAAGACACAACTAAACAAATCTACTCTGTTCTATTCATAAAGTGTCTTCTGTGATAGGGCATTGCAATTCTAAATAGCCTATCTCCTTGCGTTTCCATTCTTGATATTGCAAAACAAACACTTTGCCCAGCTGCCAAATGGCCCATGTCTCCATGTTTCCACATCTCCACCAGAACACGGACATGCCGCAAAACTGTCGATATGTCAGTCAGTGCGGATTAGCATCCGTGGCGGAACGGCCGCGCATGAGAGTATCACCATTGAGGAGCGATCCTCAGGTTACTTCTCGCTGCTTCTCACTGGCTGCTTAATCTCTTAGCCTAGCGGGGAGCATCTGATTAGCATGCTAACTGGTGGAGTGAAGCTGTTGCCGTGGTTCCCAGTACACTATGGATCTTTAGGCTGCTCACTGCAGGCCAGCAAACCCCCCCACCCACCAAAAGGGACAATGTGAAGGAGCCTGGCCGAGCATTGATACAGAATCACATCCAGTTAACATGGGACGCAGTAGACAAAACGCCGACTAGAGAGAGGATTATTTGTGATGCCAGGATTTTTTTTTAACTGTTTTTGTCATCTTCATTCACTCTGATATATTTTTCCAAGATGTTTAGCATGCACACCTGCACGGCTCTTATCGAAGCTCAAACATAAAAGCTGAAAAGATGGTTTAATAACACATTGCAAAATAATACAATTGAGCTGCTTCCTAACAGCAACCAGGTGTGTGACTCATTAAAGCTGCCATTAAGCCAAGAGCAAATTAACTACACAATTAACAACTGATACAAAATGGTAACAGGTGTGAATGGCGGTGAGAGAGTTTATCCTTCAAGAGGCAGCGTGAAAAATCCAGATCTGCATGGACATTTAATACTCAAAGGCAAATTAGCCACCAGTACGTCTGGATTTCACAGGCCCTCTCACACCAATGGGCACAGGAAACAAGGACTCTTAAAATCAGATGAGATCCTGGATGAAATGCACTCTAAAAAGCTCAATAAAACACTTTCTGACATGTTAGTTCCGCAATGGAATGTGGTAGCATACTAATCATCTGCTGCCAAGATAAAGAGGGAGAGACAAAAGAAAGAAAGACACAGAAGGATAACAGAAAGAAAATAAATCAAATAAAAAACAACAGACAATCAGGCGACAATGGTGACAACAAAAAACGAGGACCATGAGGGAATGAGAGAGAGAGAGCAAGAGAAGATCATTGGCGATGTGGAAAGGCTTGTCTTCCCAACAGACCGCTCTACCAATCCACAGCATACTTGAATGCCAGCCACCACCGAAAACCCTCCTCAGATTCCCAGATCCGGGACAGTACGCAGTGCTTCGGCGTTCCCCGCTGGCTGCATTCTTCCTGGTGGAGCCAAAGATCCTATATTTGGCTATGCTGACGATTTCCCGAGTGAAAATGAGAGCAGCTCGGCTACTCATCACTTGGCACAAAGGCCCAGAGACTGGCGTAGAGAGTGGCGTAGAGGACCCGGCCCGTAAACATATGGCTTCCTCCATGAGAGAGCTGTAAAACAGGCTATTTGGGTCGGGCTAATTACAGTCTAGACATGCCTTTTTGTATTCCCAGCTTCCAGCCCTCACCAAAGACGGCGGAGAACCATCTGCACACAGGCTTCCCCAAAGCCACTGCGCTGGGCCCGGCCTCATCTGGTCCGACCCGTCGGTTGCAGCGAAATCTGCTTAGTCACTGGGAACTCTGGCACCATGGGGCACCATTTAGCGTTCCCACTGTCAGATCTCTGACTTGAGATCAGTTTCGCCTGAAGTCTACAGTTGTGTTAAGTGCAGTATATGCAACCGCACACTGGATGATCAAAAGGAGCTAATAAAAAAGAACAGTCCAACAGAACTGATGCCAGATCAGAAGTGCTGATGTTTGAACTGTGCATATGGGTACCTAGCAGCAGAAGGCTAACAGCTGACCAGAGCGATGTGATCTCCAACCTCGGCACATCCACAGCTGCTGTGTACTCGCACGAGACACCAATTGCTTCAGCTGAGCATTAAATCACCCCTCTTTGACAGAGCGCCTCTGTAAGGGCTTTTATTTATAAACCTGTAATCGATAACACCAGCCATATCTGCGGGCACAGATGGAAATCTGAACAGAGGATTCCAAAACGCTTACCAAAAAAAAGAAACACCGGATGCAGGCTCTGTTTTTCCTCCCTGTGTGAATGAGGCCGGGGATCTGACTTGGGTTGCAGTCCGTCAACACATGACAGATCTTTGGAGATCAAAGGTATTCACTGTTCTTTAGCCATGGCATGTCTTCATAAAACTCTTGCAGCCATTGGCTATTTCCAGTTCCTACAGATGCAGGAACATGTAATCATTTCTGGCTTCTGCCAGCACATGCACAAATTGATCCCTTATATCATGTGAGCCTTCAGGTCAAGCCCTAGAGATCCCACAATGGAATGTTCAATTTTACAGGTTGCGTATAAATCTATCACTCTGCCGTCTTCAACAAAAGCAATTGTTCAAAGCTCTGCAAATGATGTTTAAATCCCTTTCATTTCTGATCTCAAGGAAGGTATGTGTAGCAATATTGTAACTACCACTAAATCTGCACTGACCGACCTATGATTATATACTGTAGCTTTGCTGTAGTCAGAAGCAAGAGCTACCTCCACTGGCAACTGTGGGCTTTCTATGCAAAGTTTAGGTAATCATCAAACCATCCGCAACTATTTAATGAAGATGATGAAGCATCATCAAAGACTTAACCACTCATCAAAGGTGAAATGTCAATCATTGTCTGACCTGAATCATAACCCTGAATCTAAATCTATTTGTATTTTTTTTATTCACAACATGCCATCATGCATCAACAGATTTTTGTTGATTGCTCTAACTACCAGGATGCTCCAGAAAAAGTGGACCATCATGCTGAAACAAGCTGTGTCCATTCCTGACCCAGGTAATGAACCACAAGAGCTCCCTGCTGTCTCATTGACACAACCTGCCTGGCACTATGCAGAGATCTGTGGCACTCACCTCTCTCTCTCTCTCTCTCTCTCTCTCTCTTTCTCTCTGTCTCTCTCTAGCCATCAATCTATCATTCTGTTTGTATCTATATATAGGTCAAGATTTATTCCTGAGAGTCACTCTTGCCGGGATGGCAGATCTCTGGGATACACCTTGGGTATAGCCACAAGCAGCATATGGCGGTGATGTAATCTCCCCTCAGAGCCCAGACCCTGGGTGAAATCTGCTTAAACAGCCGGGCCCTGACGCAGATGGCCCAGGCACTGGAGGTGCGTATAAAACGCTGACATATTAGATCAGCCCCAAGCTTTTGTGGGACTCAAATCCAGTCAGACATCCCTCTTAGTCCACTGGTTCCAGTGCAACAGATGTGAAGCGACAGTTCCTTAAGCATGAAACAGGTTGAGATAAAGGAATAGAAAATATGTCACAATGTCTTTATTTCTTTGGACTGCATTTTTCTCAGGACTTTGTTTTATTGATGTATCAACTTACTTCCTTGTCATTGTAAAATGAGTGTCACCCGTGGTGACTGATTGGCGGTGACAGAAAACAGAAAGTGCATTATGACTCTGGAGGGACTGAAAGACTGATGGTGACTAGTCCCGTGTGTATAAAACAAACACGGCCATTTGTCTCGGGACGACTGCCAAAGCGCCTGTGTGTCGAACACTCATCAGCCAGACAAAGGAATCCTCAGGAGGGCGAAGGAGGCCCTTGTCGGCCCGACGCCTCAACACCAATTAGACAAGTAGCTTTTATCTCCCGTTGAATGGCTCTCTGTGACAAAGGCGGAGGAGGACCCTCTCATCTCCGCCGAGCCTGATGAAGAGTGTCCTGAAGGATCGCCCATTATGGGCCCTCCCGAATCATCCATCACTCAAAGGGCCAAAGGAAGGGCACGGCGGTTCGACTCTGTCCACCGTGAGCACACGTGCTGTCACGGAGACCCCACAGGGGTCCCCCCGGTCTCGCCGTGGGGAGTGATGGGAGCGGCGGTGGTGGCAGTGACCGCTCCTGGCCTCGAGCCCTGTGGGGCAGACACCCCGGCCTCCTGGAGGAAGAGGGGAAGGGTGTGAGGGGCCAGGCTGGGGTAGAGTGGGCTGGGGTGGTGTGGGTGTTCTGAGACTGGTGGTGGTCGTGATGGTGGGGGTACTGGTGGGAACGAGAAAACGGACCATCCCAGCTCCCTCTACTGCCCCCCCCCTGCCTCCCTTCCCCCCCCCCTTGCTGCGTTGCCACAAAGGCCCATAGTAAGTAGAAAAATCCCACCTCAAGAACTCTCATTCACTCACTGTCACCATTCGTCGGCCATCACTTCCTTAGAATGAAATGGCTTCTGAGCGAGCCTTTCATCCCATTGTCACTGTGCCCCGGCCCCTTCCCTGTCGGGACACTGAAGGGAGGGACAGGCCTGTTAGCGCTAGCACTAGCTCTGACCCTTGTACCCCTCCAAAAGAGACCCCTCCCTACCTCCCTGCTCCACACCCCCAAACCCCCCTTTTGTCCCAGGCCATGGTCCCCCAGGCTGGGTAGAATCATACCCTAGCCTGGCCCTGGAGCGCTGGAGCCACTGGGGGGGGCCCCTATTGTCCCCCTATTCATCACCTAGACAAACGGGTCCTGAGTGGACCTTAGCAATACCCATGTTCACACACATACACACACACACAAACACATAAATGTACACACGTACACACACACTCTCTTTGGGGACAATATCACACAATGTGACAGCTCCCACTGGGTGTGGAATGCAACAGCATTGAGGTTGTTTCCAATAGCCGCGCTGGTATTGCTGGTATGCCAACCGCGCACAAAAGAGCACTTTCTATAGGCTATGGATTTACCGTGGTGGATATCCTTTACAGTTGGCCACTAATGAACAGGCAGGCCCAGTGATGGATCTGACTCTGACGGCCACGGGCAGAATGGGAACAACAGGTTGGACGCACAGAAGCTCATTTGATTCTCACCTCCCAGGCGTCCCTTTATGATTCGGACGCTTCAAAGAGTACATTTGTCTGCCAGAGGTGTCTGCATGCAGATCAATACCACTAATGGCAGCCTGATCAACGCAGTGAGATGAAACCCTGAAACCAGGCGTGGTTCCTGATTATCAATGTCTTTGGAGGATGAAAATGGGCAGATAATAAATTAATGAAGCCACTTGAAGAGGCACCGCATCTTCTGTTTGGTCTTGAAAAGAGATGCCACTTCAGAGTGCATGGAACAAGGCAACAAGGAAATCATTCCAACCGCTAATTGAAAATGAAACTGGAAACTGGGCACTTATATGTAAGCAAGACATTATATGAAAAATTCATGAAAAAATGGTAATTTTACAGCTACTATAAAGACAATATTACCATATACCGGTCATAATATAGGAGATGTGTAAATGTACATGCACATATAAGAACCATTAATAACTTTGTATGAATATTTAATAGCCACTGCATATGGTAATATTATTATTTATGTTGTTATAAAGTAGACATAGAATACAAATACTGTATAAGATGCCAACATGGAACAGTTTTCTATCAGAGATTATTGCAACTGTTAATCGCCCCTTTCTCTCTCTCTCTTCTCTCTCTCTCTTCTCCCTCCCTCCCCCTCTCTGCTTCCCCTAATGGCAACCGTCTGCAGGGGAAGTTATCCATCACGTCTGGCAACACTACTGTGCAGCGCTGCTGTGGCTGGCTACCTGGCTGGGCTGGCTGGGCGGATGGCTCTTCTCTTTAGGGGGCAGGAGAGAGCCTTGGGAGAGGAGCGCACACGGCCCGGACCTCACAGGAAGCTCTGTGCCTCACAGCCCCCTCCGCGTCCACCCCACCCCACCTCTAGTCCACACTCTGGGTTGAAGGTGATGGGCAGTGCTGGTGGTGGTGAGTGGGGGGTCGGTGTGCGGGGGTGGTGGTGGTGGTCAGTGGGTGGGGGGAGGACCCCCTCCAGAGCGTGGGGATGCGGGGGATTAGCGAGGGAGGGACCGGTCCCTGTTGTCACACTCTCTTAATCTGCCTCCAATCAGCTGCAAACGCACAAAAGGGCCACGCCGAGGGAAGCGCGTCAGCCCTATAATTGGCTTCATCCTTGCGGATTAAACTTGCTGCTGAAGCCCATTTTTTTCCTCCATTTGTTTTCTTTCCCTCTCTCTCTCTCTCTCTTCCTGCAAAAGCCCCCACGCTGCTGTCGAGAAAAGTGTGTGCCTCCAAGCTCAACGCAAAAGAGCTGGCACTAAATGAGGGGCTGCCTTAACCACCTGGCTGACTCTCCAATTACAGTCATTAGCCTCACACATGCACTAGATGCCGCCATTAAAAAGACTCCGAGCCCGGGCAGCACTCATGACTGTTTTGCGTGGTGCGCCCGTCAACACTTGATGTAAATGAAGCATACCTGAGGTTCTTCATCACTCGTGCCCCACTGAGTCAGACGGGGGTTATATCCTACGCACAGTTGTCTGGACAAGCATCTCTGTCCTATAGCCAAAGCCATTCTAGGAGAGCCTGAGCCAGGTGAACTCTGAGAGGAATGTTTGGAGAAACAAAGACGTTTCTCAATACCGAAGCAGTGTGAAAATAGACCTGGCTTTTTCCTCCTGTAGAAACGGTTTCAAATCATGTCGAAATGTACGTGTGAAAGTAGCCTTTTTTTCTGCCTTGTTGTCTTTTTTTCCCCTCCTGTAATTCAACCTCATTAAACCACTTCACCAAATGAGGGCCCTTAACATATCGGAACGCTCGGCAAACTCCCCCGCTGAGCACCGGTCTTAAAGAAGCCTTTGCTCAGAGGAAAGCTCAGAGAAAGCAGAATCCATAGAACCTGACAGTTGACAACCATTGCTTACAGGATCCAAGATCCAGTGGAGGGCCTTTCTCCCTCAACCCCCACCACCACCAACCAACCCACCCAATCCCCCCCCATAATGAAGGGTTTGTGCCACTTCTAGAAAGATCTATTAGTGTCGCTGAAGCCCTGTGTTCTGGAGGTACTCTCTTTAGTCTGGCTCCTACGGGGAGATTCCCTCTCGCCGCTGATTAATCCTCCCACACAGCACAGCATCGAACAGACAGCATGTGCCATCAGGGCTTACAGCTTACAGCTCTCAGACACAGCCGCCGCCACTGATGATGCTGCCGAGAGAGACTCGCTTTTTTTGGACACGCTCTTGTTGTCTTCTCTCAGGCTTTTATCTTGAGTCTCCTATTTTCTGTTTGTGTGTGTGTGTGTGTGTGTGTGTGTGTGTGTGTGTGTAGCTCGAGTGGCCTCCGCTAACAGTGTGAAATCCCTCTTTATTTGTTTGTCCCGATACGGTAGCTCAGTCTGAATCTGATAGTGCTCGTCAACTGTTTATCCGCTGCTTATCGCAGAGGGCCCTTCGCGAATTGGTGGCCGCCCTTAATCAAGGCATCCTTACCAGGAAACAATAAATCTATGGGTAAGTGCTGGATAAGTGGGAATTAGGCTCTCTGACTTTTGAGTCTGCCTCACTAACTCTCTCCGCCTCTCTCTCTCTCATTCACCCTCTGACTCTCTCTCTCTCTCTCTCTCTCTCTTCCTCTCCCTCCCTCGTTCTCTATTTGGAGAGCTAACAGCTGGGGAGCATTAATGTAAGGGAAAGGGGGTCTGGTCTGAGTTTCCTTCCTTAGGAAGAGAGCGTCTGCTGAGGCCTGAGGGCAGGCCATTTTGGCTCCCTGAGCAGACCACTTACATGTGGCGTGTACATGTGGCTACCGTGGTCCATTAATAATGGGCCGCTCTCTGCAGCCAGCTGTCGGACTGCAGAAAAGCGACCACTAAGGTATGCAAGGACATGGGCTGGCATGATTGATTTAGGGGCAGAAAGGGACATTTAACGACTCCAGGCAAAACAAATCATTGCAACGTAAGCTGTACAAAATAGAAACCAGGGCACGTACATACTTGTAAAGGCTTTTAAATGTAGATATTGGATAGTGTTAAAGAAAATGGAATTAAATATAGACTTGCAAACGCCTTTCAGGAAGCCCAGGTGTTGAGCATCCACCATGCATCACCACATCTAACAAGTGAGAACTGTACA